>NC_043971.1:8646283-8866283 GCF_902148855.1 Sphaeramia orbicularis
GTACTTGACATTATTTGGAGGAAAAATACATTAAATAAATCATCATGTACTGAATAAAAATTAAATAGTGAGAATTAATACTGAAATATAAAACACAATAAATACATTAATGTAATAAAATTGACACTCCTGACCTTATTTTGTTTCATACCCCCCCCCCCCATCCTTAGCTTTGGTAACATTTTAAGAACTTTCCTATTTTCTAATATTCAAGATGAGTTTATTTGAGTAATTTAGTAATTATTGTGTTGATGGAAGGTTCATTTATTCATTAAGGAGCAATTCATTTATTTTTCCTGTCAATAAAAGAGGGCACTTTTCAGTTATATTTGCACACAAAATGTACTTAAAAAGATTTGTTATTTTTTATATATTAAAGTTAAATCTAAGTTGTTTTGCAAGTAAAAACAGGCACTTTTGGCAAAAGAACTAATTTTGCGAATCAAAAATGCTGAAGTGAGAGTTGGGGTACTCCACTGTAAAAAGTTGGAAAAAATTCCATTGTAAATGTATTATTATGTTTATTCTATTGTTTTACTTGGTTTTTTTTATGTCACTCTTTTTGATTGTACAGCTGTTTTATGTCTTTTTAATCTATTCTTGTATTTTAGTCTATCATTTTGCTTTTTTATTCTTCTGTACGACATTGTTTTTAATTGTAAAGCTGTTTTAAATGTCTTCAGTCTATTCTTGTATTTTATTCTTTTATTTATTTATTTTTTTACCTGTAAGTCGCTTTGAAAAAAAGCATCTTCCAAATGCATAAATGTAAATGTAAAAACTCATCTAAAACATCAGAAAATAACTTGTACTACTTCACAAGTGTTGAAGAGATCAGAATGCAGTACACAGTAAAAGGAAGTTTCAGTTACAATTACTTTGATAATATTATTATATATTACAGTTACTAATCAAAATATTGGTGATTACAAAATATTTACAGACATATTCTTTTAAGTAAAAAGCTTATATGTATTCTTCTCTTCTTAGTACTGTACCATGTTTTAGGACTATGCAGCTTTATTGTCCCGTTTTAAATGTCATCAGTAAGCAATTAATACATTAATAACACAATTAATTCATTTCTAACAGTGGGACTAAAGTATAGGCTGTTAAATTCCAAAAGTACCCCCCCCCCACCCCCAACACATGTGACAGACAGCAGGGGAATGAACGGATCCTGCACAAATACAACGGAGGGAAGAAGTCAGCAGAGTGTTACAACAGAGCAACGGCTGATAAAATACTGTGTTCTTCAACTTGTGTACGACGACACCCAGAGTATTCATGTTCCATCTTTATTTAGTCAGAATGAAACTGCATCTTGCCGGTTCTGTTTTGACTGTGCTTTCCTGCACATACTGCCTTTTTTTTTTTTTTTTTTTTTTTTAATATTTTATTTTTTCAGTTGAAATGCCTGCGCTGCAACTCACAATTTGAACTGTTTTGACTGATTTTAATCAAGACTGTTTTTACCTTTAATTTTAACTGTCTTTTAACTGTTTTTGCTAAAATTAATTTGTTTTGATCATCTAATAGTTTTCATACTATGTTGCTAATAAATGTTTATTTCAGATGGCATTTAGTCTATATAATGTATATTATTATGGACGGAGGCAGTAAATCCAGGTGTAGATTACTGCAGAAAGTGAGAATTTTATTTTCCTTGGTCAGGATATGTACAGTCAGTCCAGCTTAGATTTACAAGGCTGACAATTAAAACTGAACAAACAAGAACTCAAACTATGAATTATGAAAGAGCTGCAGCATCTGAAACTGACCACAATGAATATTTGACAGATAAACAGAACCACAGTGCTGCAGTTTCAGCTTCAGAGTTTGTCATGTCTTTTATGGATTATGACTGTCTCTGTCAACTCACCATAAATTTTTTATTAGTAAGTTTTTATTTTTTATCAATTACTAGAAATTTCAGGCGACCCCATTTGAATTCCAGGTGACCCCATGTGGGGTCCCGACCCCAAGGTTGAAAAACACTGTTCTATGCCTTTGTAAAGCACTTTGAATTAGGGCTGCAGGATCCTGGAAAAAACTGACATTGCGATTTTTTTAAACCCTGCAATATATATATATATATATATATATATACACAGGGTGGGTGGGGAAGCAAAATTTACAATCATACCTAACACTATTATCCATACCTTTTCAGAAACTTTTGCCCATATGAGTAATCAGGAAAGCAAACGTCAAAGAGTGTTGATTTGCTGAATGCACTCGTCACACCAAAGGAGATTTCAAAAATAGTTGGAGTGTCCATAAAGACTGTTTATAATGGAAAGAAGAGAATGACTATGAGCAAAACTATTACGAGAAAGTCTGGAGGATATTATTAAAGAAGAATGGGAGAAGTTGTCACCCGAATATTTGAGGAACACTTGCGCAAGTTTCAGGAAGCGTGTGAAGGCAGTTATTGAGAAAGAAGGAGGACACAGAATAGAAACATTTTCTATTATGTCAATTTTCTTGTGGCAAATAAATTCTCATGACTTCAATAAACTAATTGGTCATACACTGTCTTTCAATCCCTGTCTCAAAATATTGTAAATTTTGCTTCCCCACCCTGTATGTATATATTGCGATACGAAATAGCTTTGTGGTGCCGACATAAATGCTCAAACAAATTAGTTGTTTCCTCTCATTGTGGCAACCATTGCAAGGCACTGTCGCCAGTCTGTTGGGTTGAGAGTATATTTCGACCGGCTCAATTTGTAAGTGTCATGAGATAACTTTTGATATGATTTGGCGCTACATAAATGAAATTTGATTGAATTTGATTGAGAACACGCGTTTCAATATCATTCTTGTAGCCGAAATAATTCCAGATGATGTTGTTTTCTTTTTCTTCATTTTCAGTGATTTTCTCTGGTTTGTTGCTCTTTTTTAATGTTGTTACCAGCGACTCACTCCGTGTGCAGGGGCGTGGCCTGCTTCTGCAAACTGATAAAGAAAGATTGTGATTGGTGGATCACTGCGTACAGTGTGTGTCAGGTACCCAGGATGGAATTAGACGAGAACCGTTGAGTTCATTTACCTCCTACATTACAGGACCTGCGATGCAACTATTGCACACACGGACATTGCGGTGACGATGCTCAAACGATATATTGTGCTGCTCTACTTTGAATTACCTCGTGTATGAATGGTGCAGTACAAATAAATTGGCTTTTCTTTGATGAGGATCGCTTGTGTGCATGTCTCAAAAGATGCACACTAGTAAATCATGAAAATTCCATGAGGAAACGGGGACTATCGGTTTGAAACTAGGCTGACTCATTAGGAAGCAGCAGTTTTCACCCGTCAACCACCACACACAGATGCTTTTATCACCCCCATGTCTCATCGTGGTCATAGATCTCCCCTGCCAACCTTCGCTGTGTAACCTTCCACTGGCCTCCCTGTGTTCAGTGAAACAGTCCTGGTTAAGTGGTGGGATGCCAGATTGCATGGCTGCTATGTGCCAATGAAAAGCTTGAAAGATATGCATCAAGTGCTGAATAAAGCAATAAGACCCAGTGGAATGTGAAACAATGGCTCCTTCCAGGTGGTGGAGTGCTGTGAGAGGAGTGGGGGGAATTGGATGAGACAGAAAGCTCGTCTGGCTGCCTGGCTGTTAGCATTGGACTTGGCAGCTCTCTGCCAGTGTAGCGCTGACAGGCAGGCACGCCTGTCACACCACATAAGTGCCTCCTCGCACAAGCCCGAGCCCCGTAGGGCAGGTCGACTCTCCTGCCTTCAGCTCACAGACCCGGCCCCACACTCAGGCCACAGATCATACAGGGGCATGTGTCACAGCCTTTATATGGCTGAAAAACTCTGTAAGGTGAGAGAAAGGCCACCGGTGGCATTATAGCACCGTCCGCCGAGAGTGGTCCCTAAACTACTCAACTACTGCGTTTAATTAGGAGGGCAGCTGCGAGGATTAACTTGTGCTCGAGGTTTATTTCAGCAAATAGGGAAAGTAATAGAATGACAGTGACTACAGCAACGGAAATATTCAGACATCCAGTTTTACTGCCAGTATGCATGCACACTAATACTACGATCATTATCCGATTTCTGGAGTAATCAGATTATAATAATTAAGTTTAGATAATTAAGATTCTTTATTTCCTCTGCCAGGTATTGTGATCACTTTGCTTTGTGTGTTTGTTTGTTTTGTGTTTGTTTGTTAGCAACTTTACAGGAAAACTATTCCAACCATCTTTACCAAATCTTCCCCACAGATAGGCCGAGGCTCTGGGACCAACCCATTAAATTTTGGGCTGAGTAGGCCAAGTTCAAGGTCACAGCAAGGTCACAAAATCTCAAATTTTCCTACAACAATGTTTGGTTTCTAGAGCATAACTCAGGGGTGTCAAAGTCATTTTAGTTCAGGGTCCACATTCAGCTAAATTTGATCTGAAGTGGGCCGAACCAGTAAAATATAACATAATAATAGATAAATAATGTCAACTCCAAACTTTTCTCTGTTTTAGAGCGAAAAAAGTAAATTTACATTATGAAAAGGTCTACAAACAATCCTTTTAAAAGATGTGAATAACATGAACAAACTCAAAAAAATAAGTGTAATTTTAACAGTGTTCTGCCTCAGTTTATCATTTCTACATGTACATTCTGACTTACAGATCACTGTGGATCTACAAACACACAAACATTTAGTAACAGACAGAACATTGTTAAAATTGAAAAAAAAAACTTAAGACATTTCAGGTTGTTCATATTTGTTCAGGTTCTTCACATTTTTTTTGCAAAATTATACTTTGTTTTCATGTAAATACATGAAATATTTACATTTACAAACAGAAAAATTTGGAGTTGTCATTATTTCTATGTTATTATGATAGTATTTTACTGAATCCTGCCCACTGGAGATTGAATTGGTGAGAATGTGGAACCTGAACTAAAAGGATTGTTCATATCTTAGTGTAATTTTTCCATTTCACAAATTCATCCCAAGGGCCAGACTGGACCCTTTGGGCGGATTTGGCCCCCGGGCCGCATGTTTGACACCTGTGTTCTAGTAAGATGTTCCGTCATTTTCCGGTTTTACGTCTCACGCAACTGCAGAACGTACGCTCAAGTCGGTAGTCGATTTGGTGTTTTTCACACTTTTTTGACCGTGTCTGGGAGGTGGTAGCTGACTGATCAGTCGGGCTACCTTTTCTGGTGACGATCGGCAGTGGGCTTGGTGTGTCTTCGCCTTAAATGAGTCCCAGAGCCTTTTGCTGTTTCAACGTTTCAATCCCCTTGGTTCCTTCTTTATCTGCCTGAACCAAGGGGAGTTTCACCACCGTCATGTCTGTCAGTTCATTATTATTTGGTTTCTAGAGCATAACTGGAAAAGCCATTCAGTACTTTTTCACCAAACAGGCTACAATTTACCAGTTATGCGTTGGATTGGTTCCTTTTGCTATACTGTCCGTCATCTGTACAGGAAGCCATTCTTTTTTTCTTTTTTTTTTTATGAAGCTCCTCGTAAACAACTCCACTCCTCTGTTTGTTATCAGCGGGCACTAACAGGTACCACTTTTCGATGTTCACTGGGTTATTCTGCTGCATTTCAGTACGTTCTTGAACAAAGCTGACTTTCTACCAAAGGGAATCTAGCACAAAAATACAACCTTTCTCTCTCCGTTGCCACTGAGCCGTGACAGGAAAAAGTAGTATATTTGATGAATGCATTGTGAAACCCCTAGAGACATACAGCAGTAAATGCAATTCATAGGAAGTGACCCAAAAATTCAATTTAGATGTCAAAAAGTGTGCTTGATGAGTCAGTTTTGAATGGGAAATGTATTCAAATCATCAAGCCCATTTGTTTCTTATGACACAGGGCGTTATTTCCATATGTCGAACACTTCGTCTACTTTATGCATCCACAACAGATCTCTGTTCTTGTGTTTGTGTGTTTCCGTCAGTCTGTTCATGTTAATCTCTGGATTTCATTCTGGCCATCGAAAGCCCCCTGATATGGTGGCCCAGAGGTGCAACAGCCCAAAAAATTATCAATAAGAAAAAAAAAAAAGAGTACAGCACAAAATTATCCACTATAAGAAAAAAAGAGAACAACCCAAAAATTATCTACAATAAGAAAAAAAAAAGAGTACAGCACAAAAAATTATCCACTATAAGAAAAAAAAGAGAACAACCCAAAAAATTATCTACTATAAGAAAAAAAAGAGAACAGCCCAAAAATTATCCACTATAAGAAAAAAAGAGAACAGCCCAAAAAATATCCACTATAAGAAAAAAAGAAACAGCCCAAAAATTATCCACTAAGAAAAAAAGAGAACAGCCCAAAAAGTTATCCACTATAAGAAAAAAAGAGAACAGCCCAAAAATTTACTACAAGAAAAAAAGAGAACTGCCCAAAAAATTATCCACTACAAGAAAAAGAGACCAGCCCAAAAAACCATCTACTATAAGAAAAAAAGATAACAGTCCAAAAAATTATCCACTATAGAAAAAAAAAGAGAACAGCCCAAAAAATTATCCACTCCAAGAAAAAAAGAGAACAGCCCAAAAAATTATCCACTCTAAGAAAAAAAAGAGAACAGCCCAAAAAGTTATCCACTATAAGAAAAAAAAAGAGAACAGCCCAAAAAATTATCTACTACAAGAAAAAAAGAGAACTGCCCAAAAAATTATCCACTACAAGAAAAAGAGACCAGCCCAAAAATCATCTACTATAAGAAAAAAAGATAACAGTCCAAAAAATTATCCACTATAAGAAAAAAAAGAGAACAGCCCAAAAAATTCTCCACTCCAAGAAAAAAGAGAACAGCCCAAAAAATTATCCACTCTAAGAAAAAAGAGAACAGCCCAAAAAGTTATCCACTCTTATAGTGGAACTTTAAAAAAAAAAAAAAAAAAAGAGAACAGCCCAAAAAATTATCCACTCCAAGAAAAAAAGATAACAGCCCAAAAAAATTATCCACTATAAGAAAAAAAGAGAACAGCCCAAAAAATTATCCACTATAAGAAAACAAAAGAGAACAGCCCAAAAGTTATCCACTCTAAAAAAAAAAAGAGAACAGCCCAAAAAATTATCCACTATAAGAAAAAAAAGAGAACAGCCCAAAAATTATCCACTATAAGAAAAAAAAGAGAACCCAAAAAATTATCCACTATAAGAAAAAAAAGAAGACAACCCAAAAAATTATCCAGTGTAAGAAAAAAAAGAGAACAGACCAAAAAATTATCCACTACAAGAAAAAAAAGAGAACAGCCAAAAAAAATTATCCACTATAAGAAAAAAAGAGAACAGCCCAAAAATTATCCACTATAAGAAAAAAAATATAATAGCCAAAAAAATTATCCACTAAAAGAAAAAAAAGAGAACAGCCTAAAAAATTATCCACTATAAGAAAAAAAGAGAATAGTCCGAAAAATTATCCACAGTAAGAAAAAAACAGAGAACAACCCAAAACATTATCAATTATAAGAAAAAAAAATAGAACAGCCCGAAAAATTATCCACTATAAGAAAAAAAGAGAACAGCCCAAAAAATTATCCACTATAAGAAAAAAAGAGAACAGCCCTAAAAGTTATCCACTGTAAGAAAAAAAGAGAACAGCCCAAAAAATTATCTACTACAAGAAAAAAATTAGAAAAGCCCAAAAAATGATTATATAGAAAAAAAAAAACAGCCAAAAAAATTATCCACTACAAGAAAAAAAAAGAGAACAGCCCAAAAAGTTATCCACTATAACAAAAAAAAGATAACATCCCAAAAATTATCCACTATTTTAGAATAGCTTTATTTTTTGCGCACAGACCTCCACTTCGGCTGAGTTACTTCTTTAGCATTAGCCACATTAGCTCAAGGCCTTAAAAATTTTAAGCCTATGTCAAAAAGTGTGCTTGATGAAGTCAGTTTTGAAAGGGAAATGTATTCAAATCATCAAGCCCATTTGTTTCTCATGACACAGGGCGTTATTTCCATATGTCGAACACTTTGTCTACTTTATGCATCCACAACAGACCTCTGTTCTTGTGTTTGTGTGTTTCCGTCAGTCTGTTCCCGACCTGGGAATATCTTCGTTTGTTGAGATTACCTTACCATGACCTTTACTGTTGAGGCTTGATGTTTGCATAGCCTGCCCCTGTTGTTTTGACTAGCGCTGTGCAAGCAACAGCTCTCACAGCTTGTTATCCTCATGAAGGCATCTGAAAAGTTTTTTAATTAGTTCTCTGACATTTAAATAAATAAATAAATAAATAAATAAAACTATCTGCCATTTCCACTGGTGGCTTGTAACGTAGCATTTGTAACATATGTTATTCCTCGCTTAGATGCTGAGATACAGGCAAAACATTTTGACAAGGGAAGAAAACAAGCCAAATATTAATATTCATCAGGCCTTGTGAAGAATTGAAAAAGATGAGACAGCGGATTTTCATTTTCCCATGGCTTGGAAAGGCTCTTCTGCATATATAAATCTAATTTAATGCCTAAAATCCTTCTGGTTGTGTTTGCTGAGTTTCATTGTCTCCGTATTGATCTTTCTTAGCACTTATAGGAAATCAAAGTCACCTGGAAATGGGAACTCATTTGATTTCCTGCAATAAATGTGTCTTTACATACATGTCTGAGTGGCTTAGTTTTGATGCTTTCAGGGGTTTGGGGAGCCGGCGTATTGATTTTAGGTGGTTTTTGAAATGGTAAAGGAAGACAAAGCAGTCTGGCTATGTCTTGTAGCCCTCACTTGCATATTTCAGACACACTTTCTAACAAGCTGTCTGGTTAAATGTTTTTCAGACGAAGAAATTACAGTATCAATTGAAAGTGACTTTATAGAGCGCAGGTGTCAAACATGCGGCCCGGGGACCAAATCCGGCCCACCAAAGGGTCCAGTCCAGGCCCTGGGATGAATTTGTGAAATGCAAAAATTACACTGAAGATATTAACAATCAATGGTGCCAAAATCATTTTAATTCAGGTTCCATATACAGTCCAATTAGATTTCAAGTGGGTTAGGGCAGTAAAATATTATCATAAAACCTATAAATAATGACAACCCCAAATTTTCTCTTTGTTTTTTTGTTGTAAAAAAGTAAAATTACATGAAAATGTTTACATTACCAAACTATATTTTTACAAAAATGTGAATAACCTGAACAAATATGAACAAACAGAAATGTCTTAAGGGAAGTAAATGCAATTTTACCAATATTCTGCCTGTTACTAAATATTTTGTGCTATTGTTAATGCACATGTGTAAATAATAAATGATAAACTGGGCAGAATATTGTTAAAAGTGCTCTTGTTTTTCTTAAGACAATTCAAATTATTCATGTTATTCAGATTTTTAAGGAAACTTTGTAGATGTAAACCTGACCATATAAATTGTACTTTTTCACTGTTATTATTTTAGTGGTCCGGCCCACGGAGATCAAATTGGGCTGAATGTGGAACTGAACTAAAATGAGTTTGACACCCCTGATCTAAATCATCTATTTTCCTCTATTTAATTTCCTATCTGGTTCCTGGGATGAATTTGTGAAATGCAAAAATTACACTGAAGATATTAACATCCTTTTAGTTCAGGTTCCACATTCAGACAAATTCAATCTCCAGTGGGCAGGACCAGTCAAATACTACACTGGGTTACAAAAAAATGTTTTTTGCAAGTTGTCTAGGTTTTTTCAACTGAATTAGGACCATTTTGCACCGCTAAATCCAAAAATGACATCTGTTTTTCTCAATCAGGTCAGGTTTTTTTTAGCAAATTTGATTTTGAAAAATTTGATCTTCTCACAAAATATAATAATTAATACCAAAATAAGATTGGTAAGCACACTTTATGAAACCAAAATAGGTTTATGAAACTTTATGAAACTTGTGACTTGATTCCTGTTAGGTACAATGATGCATTCACCGTGGATGTAGCAGAATACATCAGGCTTATTTTTGCAAGATCTTCTAGTCGAAGCCATTTCATTCACCTGTATATTAAAAAAAACATTAATCATAAATTGGCAAAAGTAAAATCTTCAGAACTCGTTTACTGCAAGAAATATGAAAGAATTTTGTATCATATGATGTGAAAATGCCCATAAATGTAAGCAAAAATGTTAAAAAGCCAATGTGTAGCATAGTTCAGAAAGTTGACCCGATTGAGCAAAATTCATGTGATTTTTGGATTCAGCACACCAAAATTATCCTAAATCAGCTCAAAAAACTTCAACAATAAATTTGTTGTTGATCAGTGCTATCATAATAACATATAAATAATGACAACTCCAAATTTTTCTCTTTGTAAATGTAAATATTTCATGTATTTACACTAAAACAAAGCATAATTTTGCACAAAAAAAAAAAAAAAGTGAATAACCTGAACAAACATGAACAACCTGAAATGTTTTAAGAGAAGTAAGTGCAATTTTAACATTACATATTCTGTCTGTTACTAAATGTTTTGTGTGTTTGTAGATCCACTGTGATCTGTATGTTATAATGTACGTGCGTAAATGATAAACCGAGGCAGAATTGTTAAAATTACACTTATTTTTTCAGTTTGTTCACGTTATTCACATCTTTTGAAAAGATAGTTTGCAGATGTAAACCTTTTCATAATACAAATTCACTTTTTTTGCTCCAAAACATAAAAAAAAGTTTGGAGTTGACATTATTTCTATATTTTTATGTTATTATTTTACTGGTTCGGCCCGCTGCAGATCAAATTTAGTTGAATGTGGCCCCTGAACTAAAATGAGTTTGACACCCCTGTTATAGAGTGAGAGGAAAAAGCAGATGGGAGGAGCGAAGGTGAAAAGAGGCTCAAGAAAGATGGAGATGATGAGATTATCCTTTTGAGATGATGCACTTAATGGACATGGATTGTATTATGGTGGGGGCTTTTATTCAGGGGAATGACCAAAGTGTCATTTCAGTAGAATATGCTTCATACCTCCAATCTGAATACCTTTTTTTTTCTCTTTGTTCTTCTTGACAGATGTGCTTTGGACCGCTGATGATTTCTTCTCCTCTGGCTCAGATTCAATGGCTGACAAAGACTGCATTTTCCACTGGTCTTGATACCGCGAAGCTCAGAAAGACCAATCTCGTTCCCAGTTAAACCACTCTCTGCTCTGCTTGCTCCGCTCTGTCGCTCTGCCAGTCTCCTCTCCTCGGCCCATCACCATGGCTTATTTCCTGGCATTTGCCTTTTTCCTGGTTCTCCAGACATACGGGCCCCTCCTGACTTTCTCCAAGCGGAATTCGGGATAACAATGGATCCCGTTGACCTTGACCCTGGACTATCCACCAACGTCTCTTCGGATTTTCCTACGTCTCCGCCGCCGGGGACTAGCAAAAGAGCACCGCACAGCATCATCACGGAGTACGCAAAGGGGGCACGAGAGCGCTGTTGGAAATGCTAGATATACACCCTGAGGTCGCTGCCGCGCCACCGAGGTGCACTTCTTCGACTGGGATGAGAATTACGCCAAGGGATTCGAGTGGTACCGTGAGCTGATGCCCTACTCTTACCCCAACCAGATCACAGTGGAAAAACTCCTGGCTACTTTACATCCGCCCTCGCCCTGAACGCATCTGTGCCATGAACTCATCCATAAAGCTGCTACTGATCTTGCGAGACCCAGCAGAGCGGGTCGTCTCCGATTACACCAGGTGTACTTTAACCGGCTAGAAAACCACAAGCCGGTGCAGGCCATCGAGAACCTTCTTGTGCGTAACGGAGCCCTAAATATTCGCTATAAGGCCATTCAGAGGAGCCTCTACGACGTCCACATGCGCAATTGGCTGCGTCACTTCCCTCTGGAGCAGATACACATCGTAGACGGGGACGCTCTGATCCGTGACCCCTGCCGGAGCTTCAGAAAGTGGAACGCTTCCTCAATTTGCCTCCCAGGATAGTATCCTCCAACTTCTACTTCAACCAGACCAAAGGCTTTTACTGTATCCGAAGTGACGGCCGGGAGCGTTGTCTGCACGAGTCTAAGGGACGTCCCCACCCGGCGGTCAACAGCACCGTCCTCCAGCAGCTCCGGTCCTACCTACAGGAACACAACAGAACCTTCTTCAGGCTGGTGAAGCGTACCTTTGACTGGCAATGAGGAATCGGATCAAAAAATACCTGACTCAAAGGAGCCTTGTCTACCTTGTCTGTGATGAGCGCTCAAAGGGGGAATAAAGCACTTTACAGAAATGACTTTCAAATCCCCTTTGAATTGCCTCTAAAATATCACTGTTGTGATCCCTGGTTTCAGCACCGACAGTTCCGTTTACATGATAAGGCAAAAATATTAAAAATTGTAACTAGAGGCGTAAGATTAAATGAAAGAAACTCCAAGCTTAATAAGTCATTCTCTCTGTGCTGGAAGCATTTCAGTGATCAAACTACAGCAAAAACAAGTTTATGGGACTGATGAACTTTTTTTTTTTCTCCTCTTCTTGTTTGATATTCTCGTTCTTGATAATAAATTGTTCTGCTTTCAAATGTACCGGAGAGGTGGCGCGTTAGTCTTTTCGATGTCATTCTGGCCATCCAAAGCCCTGATACGGTGGTCCAGAGGTGCAACAGCCCCAAAAATGATCCACTATAAGAAAAAAACAAAGAATACAGCCCCAAAAATTATCCACTAATAAAAAAAAAGAGTGCAGCCCCAAAAATGATCCACTGTAAGAAAAAAAAAAGAGTGCAGCCCCAAAATGATCCACTGTAAGAAAAAAAAAAAGAGTACTGCCCAAAAATATCCACTATAGAAAAAAAAAAGAGTGCAGCCCCAAAAATGATCCACTATAATAAAAAAAGAGTGCAGCCCCAAAAATGATCCACTGTAAGAAAAAAAAAGAGTGCAGCCCCAAAAATTATCCACTATAAGAAAAAAAAAGAGTGCAGCCCCAAAAATTATCCACTGTAACAAAAAAAAAAAAGAGTAAAGCCCCAAAAATTAGCCACTATAAGGAAAAAAAAAAAGGAGTACAGCCACAAAAATGATCCAGTAAGAAAAAAAAGAGTACAGCCTGAAAAATATCCACTATAAGAAAAAAAAAGAGAACAGCCCAAAAAATTATCCACTATTTTTAGAATAGCTTTATTTCTTGCACACAGACCTCCACTTCCGGTGAGTTACTTCGTTAGCATTAGCCACATTAGCTCGAGCCCTTAAACATTTTTTTCTGGTGGCCTTAATTTTAAAGCAAGAGACCTTTCAGGTAAACAGTGCCCCCTTAATTGAAAAGGTGGATGATGTTTTTTTTTTTTTTCTCATAGTGTATCATTTTAGGGCTGTTCTCTTTTTTCTTATAATGAATAATTTTCAGGCTGTTTCTTTTTTTTCTTATAGTGGACAATTTTCAGGCTGTTATGCTCTTTTCTTATAGTGGATAATTTTTCGGGCTGTTCTATTTTTTTTCTTATAATTGATAATGTTTTGGGTTGTTCTCTGTTGTTTTCTTACTGTGGATAATTTTCGGACTATTCTCTTTTTTTCTTATAGTGGATAATTTTTTAGGCTGTTCTCTTTTTTTTTCTTTTAGTGAATAATTTTTCGGACTGTTCTCTTTTTTTCGTATAGTGGATAATTTTTTAGGCTTTCTCTTTTTTCCTTTCACTGGATAATTTTTTGGGCTGTTATGTTTTTTTTTTCTTACAGTGGATAATTTTTAGGGTTGTTTCTTTTTTTCTTATAGCAGATAACTTTTAGGGCTGTTCACTTTTTTTTCTTATGGTGGATAATTTTTCGGGCTGTTTGTTGTTTTTTTTCTTATAGTGATAATTTTTTGGGCTGTTCTCTTTTGTTTTTCTTATAGTTGATAATTTTTTAGGGCTTTTCTCTTTTTTTCTTATAGTGGATAATTTTTTGGGCTGTCTTTTATTTCTTTTAGTGGATAATTTTTAGGGCTGTTCTCTTTTTCTTATAGTGGATAAATTTTTGGGCTGTTCTCTTTTTTCTTATGTGGATAATTTTTTGGGCTGTTCTCTTTTTTTTCTTACATTGGATAATTTTTGGGCTGTTATGGTTTTTTTTCTTACAGTGGATAATTTTTAGGTTGTCCTCTTTTTTTCTTATAGCAGATAACTTTTAGGGCTGTTCACTTTTTTTCTTATGGTGGATAATTTTTCAGGCTGTTATGTTTTTTTCTTCTTATAGTGGATAATTTTTTTGGGCTGTTCTCTTTTTTCTTATAGTGGTTAATTTTTGGGCTGTTATCTTTTTTTTATAGTGGATCATTTTCAGGTTGTTCTCTTTTTTTATAGTGGATCATTTTTAGGGCTGTTCTCTTTTCTTATAGTGGTTAATTTTTGGGCTGTTATCTTTTTTCTTATAGTGGATCATTTTTCAGGTTGTTCTCTTTTTTCTTATAGTGGATAATTTTTTGGGCTGTTCTCTTTTTTTCTTATAGTGGTTAATTTTTTGGGCTGTTATCTTTTTTCTTATAGTGGATCATTTTCAGGTTGTTCTCTTTTTTCTTATAGTGGATAATTTTAGGGCTGTTCACGTTTTTTTTTTTATGGTGGATAATTTTTCGGGCTGTTTTTTTTTTTCTTATAGTGGATAATTTTCGGGCTGTTCTCTTTTTTTCTTATAGTGGATCAGTTTGGGGCTGTTGCACCTCTGGGCCACCGTACCCTGAGCCCCTAACCTAACCTGTGTTATTTGTAGAGTATACTAAGGTATGCAGGGACATTAAAATAAGCCTTTGATTTGCTGCGGTGGAAGGTAGACATTAATGCAAGGAAATGGGTGCCCTGGAGTGCTTTAGTAGTACAGGAATCACTAATGGTTTCAGACATTGAAGGTAGCCTGTGCCTGCAGCTAAATCAGTCCAATCTCCATAGTCAGCAAGCACAAATCCACAGAGCGCCTTACGCATTTTTTTTTTTTTTTTTTTTTGGCCACTGCTTCGTTCAACAGTTTGCACAGGTGTTAAAAGTAGTCATTAAATCATATACGCAGCAGCAGCACGGTGCAACATTTATAAATAATACCATGGCAGTGTAGATAGCATGCACATTGTACAGCACAGGTGTCAAACATATGGCCTGGGGGCCAAATCTGGCCCTCCAAAGGGTCCAATCTGGCCCCTGGGATGAATTTGTGAAATGCAGAAATTACACTGACAATATTCACAGTCAAGGATGTTAGAATCATTTTAGATCAATTCAATTTCAAGTGGGTCAGAGCAGTAAAATACTATCATAATAACCTATAAATAATGAAAACTACAATTTTTCTCTTTGTTGTAGCGCAAAAAAAGTAAAATTACACAAAAATGACATTTATAGACTAGCCTTTTACAAAAAATGTGAATAACCTGAAAATTCTTAAGAAAAATAAGTGCAATTTGAACAATATTACGCCTTAGTTTATCATTTATACATGTGCATCATAATGTACAGATCACAGTAGATCTACGAATACACAAAACCTTTAGTAAGAGCCAGAATACTGGTACAATTCCACTTCATATTTGTTCATGTTATGTTTAAGTACAGTTCGTAGATGTGAATATTTTCATTACGGAATTTGACTTTTTTTCGCTCAAAAACAGTAAAAATCTTGGAGTTGACATTATTTGTAAGTTCTTATACTTATATGTATTATTTTACTGGTCCGGCCCACTTTAGATCATTAGGCTGTATGTGGCCCCTGAACTAAAATAAGTTCTTTGCCCCTGGGGTGTCAAACTCATTTTCTTTCAGGGGCCACATTAAGCCCAAATTGATCTCAAGTGGGCCAGACCAGTAAAACAACAGCATAATAACCTGTAAATAATGACGACTCCAAATTTTCTTTTGTTTTAGTGCAATCAAAATTA
Source organism: Sphaeramia orbicularis (assembly GCF_902148855.1). Classification (NCBI taxonomy): domain Eukaryota; kingdom Metazoa; phylum Chordata; class Actinopteri; order Kurtiformes; family Apogonidae; genus Sphaeramia; species Sphaeramia orbicularis. The sequence continues at coordinate 8,662,098 of NC_043971.1, forward strand.
AATTGTGAAAATATGTAATTTACAAACTATCCAAACAAAAATGATGTGAATCACCAGAAAAAACTGGAATTTCTTGAGAAAAATAAGTGCAATTTTAACAATATTACACCTCAACTTACCATATACATGCATATTACGGATTGGATCTACAAAGGCATAAAATATTTACCCTCCTCAGACCCAGCTATGGGTTTTCTGTCCACATTTATGGACAAGGGTTTCACAATTTTATACAAAAATAAAAAAAAATAAAGAAAAGAAAACTGTCCACAACAAAGGACATGCCATAAAAATTTTATAGACTGCATCTGAAAAAACTGTTGCATCAGGATGTTTCCATATAGGCACTTATTTAACCCTCCAGTATCCAGGTGCGCCTTTTAGGCACACTTTGCACTAAAAAACTTCATATTACTTTTCACAATTTAAATAAGGTTAGAATTCAACAGTTGCTCATTTTTGCATGATCTTTAAAATTCTGGCCACCAACTAAAATGTGCACATTGTAAACAAAAGAAAATTACCAGACTAGCATCTGTCTCCCAAGTGTGCCTAAAACGCACTTTCTTCCATTTGATATGTATGATTAGGGCTGACCTGGATTTACAAAATATAATCAAATTAAAATAAATCAATATAATATTTAATAGTTTTATTTATAGGTGTGCATGTTCCGCACACTTGGTGACAGATGCTAGTATTTTTGAACATTTGACCTAGCGCCAAAAATAATAATAATGCAAATTAACCAGTGTTGCTGTTACTCACTGACATATGCCAGGCTGCAAAAATCAAATAATATGTGATCCAGTTTTCATGTAGTATACTGAAAAAAATATTTTTTGTGTTTTTTGCATCCAAAAAAAAAAGTTTTTTTTTACATTACAACACGGCATTTAAAGGGTTACAAAATGTGACAATTATTGAGTATATGGTATTTTCATTTACGGTTCAAGTTGATGAAATACAAAAAGTGTAAAAGAATTAAAAACAAACTGTATGAAATTTTTTGGACATTATTCCACAAGTGTGCCAAAAAGCCATACTTGGTGCTTAATAAGGGCCTTGGTGGACAGGAAATCAGAGGGTTAATAAAAAACAAAAAAAAACTCTTACTTTGCTGACATTCCTGGGTCTTAGGAGGTTAAAACAGGAAGAATAATGTTAAAATTTCACTTTCAAAAGTTCAGGTTTTTCACATTTTATTGTTAAAGCAGGGGTGACAAGCATGCGGCCCGGGGGCCAAATGCAGCCCGTCAGAGGGTCCAGTTCGGCCCCTGGGATGTTTGTGCCAAGTGCAAAAATTCCACAGTCTTGAATTGAATTAAGCAAAAAAAATTAGCTTGAATTACAAAAAAATCTTGAATTAAGCCAAAAAAAAAAAAAAAGTCAAATTTAGCAAAAAATCTGAATTAAGCCCCCCCAAAAAATCTTGAATTAAGACAAAAAAAAATCTTGAATTAAGCAAAAAAAATCTCAAATTTAGCAAAAAATCTTGAATTAAGCCAAAAAAACCTCCAATTAAGTAAAAAAAATCTTGAATTAAGACAAAAAAAATCTTAAATTTAGCAAAAATCTTGAATTAAGACAAAAAAATCTTAAATTTAGCAAAAAATTGTATTAAGCCAAAAAAAAAAAAAAAAAATCTAGAATTAACAACTTAATTTTTTTCTTTGTTTTAGTGCAAAAATAACATTAAATTATGAAAATGTTTAAAACTATTCTGTAACAAAAAATTTGAATGAATAAACAAATATGAACAACCTGAAATGTCTAAAGAAAATTCAGCACAATTTGAACTCTTTTCTGCCTGTTCCTCAGTGTTTAGTGTCTTTGTAGATCTGATCCATAATGCACATGGACAAATGATAAGCTGAGAAATAATATAGTTAAAATTGGACTAAATTTCTTACGTTTTTTTAAATTTAAATTTCAGTTTTTTCAGAGTTTTTTTTTTTTTTTTGGATAGTTTATAAAAATAAGTATTTTCATAATTTAATGAGTTGTTTGTTTTTTTTACAGTAAAAAAAGACAACATATGGAGTTGTCATTATTATAGGTTATTTGTATTATTTTTCTGGTCCGGCCCACTTCAGATCAAATTTAGCTGAATTTGGCTCCTGAACTAAAATGACTTTGACACCCTGTGTTTGTAAATGTTAATATTTTCATAATTTAATGCAAGTTTTTACACTAAAACTAAGAGAAAAATTTGGAGTTAATTTTTATAGGTGTAATATAATATTATGTTTTTCACATTAAACTAAGAAAATTTGGAGTCATTATTTATCGGTTATTATGCTATTATTTTAGTTGAGGTCACATTGTTTTCTGTATGTGGAACTGAACTAAAACGACTTCGACATCCTTCATTGTTAACATGTCAGTGGAATTTTTGCGTTTTGTAAATTCATCCCGCGGGCCGGACTGGAACCTTCGTGGGCCGGTTTTGGCCCCCTGGCCGCATGTTTGACACCCTGCTGTACAGTTTCCTGAATCATATTAGCACGCAGTTTTCCCAGAAACATCTTGTTGTCCTGTGCACAACAGATGGACACGGGTCATGTTTCTTTCATTGATTAGGCTTTAAACAGCAGCCAAAGCTACAGCTCCTCTGGGATCTAATATTCATGTAATCTCACCGCTTTGTCTGCTGGAATAAGCACTAGAAGTCTCCCGAGGCCAGCAGTCATTGAAGCTACCATTGGATCTATATCCAGAACAGAACACAAGAGGGGTGCACATAGCTGTGGGCTACACAGACAAACGCTGAATATTTATGGGAACGGTTCATGTGTGTGTTTTTCAGAAGATTTCAATGAGATTCACCCCAGAAAATAATGTGATTTTCATGTGTTTGCACAGTTTCGGTTTAGACGACATATTCAGCCAGCGCGAAAATAAAATCCCCATTAAATCATCCAGACATTTTTTTTTTTACAATTTATTTATTTTTATTTTTATCAGTATAATAGTCGTAATTTAGTGGTAGTGATTCATTTGTCCATTAAACAAAATATGATATATACATACAGTTTGGATTTATTTATTATTTTTAACAAAACATGAATACACATACATATAGTTAATTTTTCTTTATTTTTTTTTTTTAGAATTTTTATGTATTTCTACTTTTTATCAGTATAATAGTAGTAATTTAGTAGTAGTAATTTATTCATCCATTTAACAAAACATGATATATACAACATACAGTATGGATTTTTATTTATTTATTTATTTTTAACAAAACATGATATATACCTACATATAGTTAATTTTTTTCTTTTTCTTTAGAGTTTTTATTTATTTCATTTTTATCAGATAATAGTAGTAATTTAGTAATTATTTATCATCCATTTAACAAATAAATAAAATCCCCATTAAATCATCCAGACAGTTTTTTTTCTTTATAATTTTATATATTTTTACTTTTTATCAGTATAATAGTAGTAATTTAGTAGTATTAATTTCTTCATCCATTTAACAAAACATGATGTGTACATACATACAGTTAAATTTTTCTTATTTTTTTAAATTTTTTTATTTTTATTTATTTCTACTTTTTATCAGTACAATAGTAGTAATTTAATAGTAGTAATTATTCATCCATTTAACAAAACATGATATACATACATACAGTATGGATTTATTATTTATTTATTTTTATTTATTTTTAACAAAACATGATATATACATACTACAGTATGGATTTATTTATTTATTTATTTATTTAACAAAATGATATAACATACATACATTTAATTTTTTTTCTTTTTTCTTTAGAGTTTTATTATTCTAACTTTTATCAGTATAATAGTAGTAATTTAGTAGTAATTATTTATTCATCCATTTAACAAATAAATAAAATCCCATTAAATCATCCAGACAGTTTTTTTTCTTTATAATTTTTATATATTTTACTTTTTCACTATAATAGTAGTAATAGTAGTATTAATTTATTCATCCATTTAACAAAACATGATGTGTACATACATACAGTAAATTTTTTCTTTTTTTTTTCTTTTTATTTATTTCTACTTTTTATCAGTAAATAGTAGAATTTAGTAGTAGTAATTATTTATTCATCCATTTAACAAATAAATAAATCCCCATTAAATCATCCAGACATTTTTTTTTTTTTTAATATATAATTTTTTATTATTTTACTTTTTATCAGTATAATAGTAGTAATTTAGTAGTATTAATTTATCATCCATCTAACAAAACATGATGTGTACATACATACAGTTAAGTTTTTCTTTTTTTTTTTTTTTTTTTATTTATTTCTAATTTTATCAGTATAATAGTAGTAATTTAGTAGTAATTATTTATTCATCCATTTAACAAATAAATAAAATCCCCATTAAATCATCCAGACAGTTTTTTTCTTTATAATTTTTATATTTTACTTTTTATCAGTATAATAGTAGTAATTTAGTAGTATTAATTTTTCATCCATTCAACAAACATGATGTGTACATACATACAGTTAAATTTTTTCTTTCTTTTTTTTATTTATTTATTTCTACTTTTTATCAGTATAATAGTAGTAATTTAATAGTAGTACTTTATTCATCCATTTAACAAAACATGATATATACATACATACAGTATGGATTTATTTATTTATTTTTATTTATTTTTAACAAAAACATGATATAAACATACATACATTTAATTTTTTTTCTTTTTCTTTAGAGTTTTTTACTTATTTCTAATTTTATCAGTATAATAGTAGTAATTTAGTAGTAATTATTATTCATCCATTTAACAAATAAATAAAATCCCCATTAAATCATCCAGACAGTTTTTTTCTTTATAATTTTATATATTTTTACTTTTATCACTAAATAGTAGTAATTTAGTAGTATTAATTTATTCATCCATTTAAAAAACATGATGTGTACATACATACAGTTAATTTTTCTTTTTTTTTTTTTTTTTTTTTATTTATTTCTAATTTTTATCAGTAAATAGTAGTAATTTAGTAGTAATTATTTATTCATCCATTTAACAAATAATAAAATCCCCATTAAATCATCCAGACAGTTTTTTTTTTTATAATTTTTATATATTTTTACTTTTTATCAGTATAATAGTAGTAATTTAGTAGTATTTCTTCATCCATTCAACAAAACATGATGTGTACATACATACAGTTAAATTTTTCTTTCTTTTTTTTTTTATTTTATTTATTTCTACTTTTATCAGTATAATAGTAGTAATTTAAAGTAGTACTTTATTCATCCTTTAACAAACATGATATATAATACATACAGTATGGATTTATTATTTATTTATTTGTGTTTATTTTAACAAAACATGATAAAACAACATACATTAATTTTTTTTCTTTTTTCTTAGAGTTTTTACTTATTTCTAATTTTATCAGTATATAGTAGTAATTTAGTAGTAATTATTATTCATCCATTTAACAAATAAATAAAAATCCCCATTAAATCATCCAGACAGTTTTTTTTCTTTATAATTTTATATATTTACTTTTTATCACTATAATAGTAGTAATTTAGTAGTATTAATTATTCATCCATTAACAAAACATGATGTGTAATACATACAGTAAATTTTTTTCTTTTTTTTTTTCTTTTTATGTATTCTAATTTTTATCAGTATAATAGTAGTAATTTAGTAGTAATTATTTATTCATCCATTTAACAAATAAATAAAATCCCCATTAAATCATCCAGACAGTTTTTTTTTTTTTATATAATTTTTATATTTTTACTTTTATCATAATAGTAGTAATAGTAGTAGTTAATTATTCATCCATCTAACAAAACATGATGTGTACATACATACAGTTAATTTTTGTTTTTTTTTTTTTTAATATTTCTAATTTTTATCAGTATAATAGTAGTAATTTAGTAGAATTATTTATTCATCCATTTAACAAATAAATAAAATCCCCATTAAATCATCCAGACAGTTTTTTGTTTTTTTAATAAATTTATATATTTTTACTTTTATCACTATAATCGTAGTAATTTTAGTAGTAATTATTTTTCAGCCATTTAACAAATAAATAAAAATCCCCATTAAATCATCCAGACAGTTTTTTTCTTTATAATTTTATATATTTTTACTTTTTATCACTATAATAGTAGTATTTAGTAGTATTAATTTATTCATCATTTAACAAAACATGATGTTACATACATACAGTAATTTTTTCTTTTTTTTTTTTCTTTTTTATTTATTTCTAATTTTTATTCCGTATAATAGTAGTAATTTAGTAGTAATTATTTATTCATCCATTAACAAATAAATAAAATCCCCATTAAATCATCCAGACAGTTTTTTTTTTTTTAATATATATAATTTTTATATATTTTTACTTTTATCAGTATAATAGTAGTAATTAGTAGTATTAATTTATTCATCCATCTAACAAAACATGATGTGTTACATACATACAGTTAATTTTTTTTTTTTTTTTTTTTTTTTTTTTATTTCTAATTTTTATCAGATAATAGTAGTAATTTAGTAGTAATTATTTATTCATCCATTTAACAACTAAATAAAATCCCCATTAAATCATCCAGACAGTTTTTTTTTCTTTATAATTTTTATATATTTTTACTTTTTTATCACTATAATAGTAGTAACTTTAGTAGTGTTATTTATTCATCCATTTAACAAAACATGATGTGACATACATACAGTTCAATTTTTTTTTTCTTTTTTATTTATTTCTACTTTTTTTCAGTATAATAGTAGTAATTTTAGTAGTAGTAATTTCTTCATCCATTTAACAAACATGATATATACATACATACAGTTTGGATTTCTTTCTTTCTTTTTTTGTTTTTTTTACAATTTTTATTTATTTCTACTTTTTATACAGTGTAATAATAGTAATGTATTCGTCCACTTAACAAATAAATCAAATCCCCCTTAACTCCTCCCACCAGGGCCTTTTTCCTCCCTTGTTGCAACAGCAGGGGGCACTTGGATCCTGGCTGAAACTCACCGGGGGTGGGTGTGAGGGGAATGTGTCTAGACGCCGCTCTGTCCAGGATCCCCTCTGCCCGCCGACACAGGTGAAGGGCCTGTGACAGTTACCTTGTGACCCTGGCTGATGCCTGTCTGCTCGGGTACGGATCACCCAGCTGCTCATCTGGAAGGGAACGAAGTGTCCTGCAGCCACAAGCATCCTCACAACCCACACAAACACACACATTAGCAGTCATTCCAAGGTGTTATACTGGCACAACACAGTGTTTCCATTAAGCAGGTGGGCAGGAAGGACAAAAGGGCATGTTTTGCTTGCAATATGAGAGCACACACTGAACAAATTCCCATTTATAGCCTTTATTTATTGGAGGCAAAGAGCACGCTTGCTGTTTTTGAACACTGGGAGACTCATACAGTGCTCATCTGTAGCCGTCTAACGCCGGACTCTGTGGAACTGTAGTCAAGCACTGGGTTGTTTAAGGATAAAAGATATTTTTATCAGCAAATCCCCCAAGTCCACTGCAACAAATTCAACAATGTGACTCTTTTATGGAGTCACTAGGCATAAGCCAGCATATGTCAGGGCCAGTACACAAACAGTCTTTGTTAGTTTCAGTGGGCCTCATAGTTATTTTAGGTGTGTAACAATAGAATTAAATAACACCGTGTGCAAATTACACATGAACACACAGGTTCATTGGCTTGAAACATGCTAATGTGAACCCATGTTGAACCTTTGCTAAGTTTGTACAAGCTCTGGTCTGACTGGGTTACACAACAAGCCAGTGGTTCTCAGACTTTTCTTTTTTTTTTTTTTTTTTTTTTGTTCTTTTTTTTTTTTACAATTTTTATTTATTTCTACTTTATATCAGTATAATAGTAGTAATTTAGTAGTAGTAATTTATTCATCCATTTAACAAAACATGATATATATACACATGCCGTATGGATTTCTTTTCTGCTTTTCCTTTTTTTTTTTTTTTTTAGAATGTTTTATTCTTATTTCTTACTTTTTATCAGTATAATAGTATGTAATGTAGTAGTAATTTATTCATCCATCTAACAAAAGATGATATATACATACTGTACATACAGTTTGGATTTCTTTTTTTTTTTTTTTTTTTACAATTTTTATTTATTTTGAATTTTTTCAGTATAATAGTAGTAATTTATTCATCCATTCAACAAAACATGATATATACATATATACAGTTTGGATTTCTGTTTTTGTTTTGTTTGTTTGGGTTTTTTTTATTTACAATTTTTATTAATTTCTATTTTTTATCAGTATAGTAGTAGTAATTTAGAAATAGTAGTAACTTATTCGTCCATTTAACAAAACATGATATATACATAAATACAGTTTGGATTTCTTTCTTTTTTTTTTTTTTTTTTTTTTTTTTTTTACAATTTTAATTAATTTCTACTTTTTATCAGTATAATAGTGGTAATTTAGTAGTAGTAATTTATTCGTCCATCTAACAAAACATGACATATACATACATACAGTTTGAATTTCTTTTTTTTTCTTTCTTTTTTCTTTTTACAATTTTAATTAATTTCTACTTTTTATCAGTATAATAGTAGTAATGTAGTAGTAGTAATTTATTCATCCATTTAACAAATGTCTTTGTTAGTTTCAGTGGGCTCATAGTGATTTTAGGTGTGTAACAATAGAATTAAATAACACCGTGTCCAAATTACACATGAACACACAGGTTCATTGGCTTGAAAACATGCTAAGTGAACCCATGTTTGAACCTTTGCTAAGTTTAGTACAGCCTCTGGTCTGGACTGGGTTACACAACAAGCCAGTGGTTCTCAGACGTTTCATTTATTTATTTATTTTAAACTTTTTATTTATTTCTACTTTATATCAGTATAATAGTAGTAATTTAGTAGTAGTAGTAGTAATTTATTTATCCATTTAACAAAACATGATATATATACACATGCCGTATGGATTTCTTTTTCTTTTCCTTTTTTTTTTTTTTTTTTTTTAGAATTTTATTTATTTCTACTTTTTATCAGTATAATAGTAGTAATGTAGTAGTAATTTATTCCATCCATCTAACAAAAGATGATATATACATTACTGTACATACAGTTTGGATTTTCTTTTTTTTTTTCTTTTTTTTTTTTTTACAATTTTTATTTATTTTGAATTTTTTCAGTATAATAGTAGTAATTTATTCATCCATTCAACAAAACATGATATATACATATATACAGTTTGGATTTCTGTTTTTTTTTTGTTTGTTTGGGTTTTTTTTTTTACAATTTTTATTAATTTCTATTTTTTATCAGTATAGTAGTAGTAATTTAGAAATAGTAGTAACTTATTCGTCCATTTAACAAACATGATATATACATAAATACAGTTTGGATTTCTTTCTTTTTTTTTTTTTTTTTTTTTTTTTTTTTTTTTACAATTTTAATTAATTTCTACTTTTTATCAGTATAATAGTGGTAATTTAGTAGTAGTAATTTATTCGTCCATCTAACAAAACATGACATATACATACATACAGTTTGAATTTCTTTTTTTTTCTTTCTTTTTTTCTTTTTACAATTTAATTAATTTCTACTTTTTATCAGTATAATAGTAGTAATGTAGTAGTAGTAATTTATTCATCCATTTAACAAATGTCTTTGTTAGTTTCAGTGGGCTCATGGTGATTTTAGGTGTGTAACAATAGAATTAAATAACACCGTGTCCAAATTACACATGAACACACAGGTTCATTGGCTTGAAACATGCTAAGTGAACCCATGTTTGAACCTTTGCTAAGTTTAGTACAAGCTCTGGTCTGGACTGGGTTACACAACAAGCCAGTGGTCTCAGACTTTTCTTTTTTTTAACAATTTGTATTTATTTCAAATTTTTTATCAGTATAATAGTAGTAATTTAGTAGTAGTAATTTATTCATCCATTCAACAAAACATGATATCTACATACATAGAGTTTGGATTCTTTTTTTTTTTTTTTTTTTAACAAGTTTTATTAATTTCTAATTGTTATCACTATAATAGTAGTAATTTAGTAGGAATATTATTTGTCTATCTAACAAAACATGATATAACACATACTGTACATACAGTTTGGATTTCTTTCTTTTTTGGATTTTTTTTTTTTTTCCAACAATTTTCTATTTATTTGAATTTTTTCAGTATAATAGTGGTAATTTTTTTTGTCCATTTAACAAAACATGATATATACATATATACAGTTTGGATTTCTTTTTTTTTTTTCTTCTTTTTTTTTTTTTACAATTTTTATTAATTTCTACTTTTTTTTAATCAGTATAATAGCAGTAATGTAGTAGTAGTAGTTTATTCATCCATTTAACAATGTCTTTGTTAGTTTCAGTGGGCTCATAGTGAGTTTAGGTGTGTAAACAATAGAATTAAATAACACCGGTCCAATTACACATGAACACACAGGTTCATTGGCTTGAAACATGCTAAGTGAACCCATGTTTGAACCTTTGCTAAGTTTAGTACAAGCTCTGGTCTGGACTGGGTTACACAACAAGCCAGTGGTTCTCAGAATCGTCTTTTTTTTTTTTTTACAAATTTTTATTTATTTCTACTTTTATCAGTATAATAGTAGTAATTTAGTAGTAATAATTTATTTGTCCATCTAACAAAACATGATATATACAAACATTGAGTTTGGATTTCTTTTTTTTTTTTTTTTTTTTTTCTTTAACTTGTCTTGTCCAGCATCATAACAGCAGAATGGCAGTCTGGCTGCCTTTTGGTGCTGATAAAATTTACTTTGCCAAGGGAAAGTTCATAAAGTATATGAGGCTCCCTTGATATTCTACTGACTTTATTATGAGTTTTGTTGAACCACATTTCGATACCAGACCTGAAATGGAGAGGAGGGAACAAGGAAGAAGAAGGTGGCGAAGACCCTCACAAGAAAATATCAACAATACAAACAATAACAACCATGATGGCAGTTTGGATTTCTATATTAAACATGGGAGAAAAGGTGTAGGCTGACACAAAAGTGTATTTATGCCGACCTTGTTTATAAGATGGAAAGTTGTAGCAAGATGGCACAGTTTTAAACAATGACATAGATAAAACAAATAATATAATCTAAGCATCTAATCTAAGATTTTCCAGATCCATTGTCTAAAACTAAGTTCTTATATCACTGAAAACTTACTCTTAAGGTGATTATGTCTTATTTTAAGTGTGATGAGATATTTTGACTAGAAATGAGACAAATACACTTGGTAAGATTTTGATTTTTGCAGTGTGGATAGGGGTTTTTGTTTAGAAAAACCTCAAGTCTACAGGTAAACAAATCTATTTGATTACACTGGTCAACAACAAATTTATTATTTAAGTTTTTTTGAGCTGATTTAGGATAATTTTGGTGTGCTGAATCCAAAAATCACGTTAATTTTGCTCAATCAGGTCCGCTTTCTGAACTATGCTACATATTGGCTTTTTAACACTTTTGCTTACATTTATGGGCATTTTCACATCATATGATACAAAATTTCTTTCATATTTCTTGCAATAAACGAGTTCTGAAGATTTGACTTTTGCCAATTTATGATTAATGTTTTTTTTAATATTACAGGTGAATGAAATGGCTTCGACTAGAAGATCTTGCAAAAATAAGCTGACGTATTCTGCTACATCTGCGGTGAATACACCATTGTACCTAACAGGAATCAAGTCACAAGTTTCATAAAGTGTGCTTACCAATCTTATTTTGGTATTAATTATTATATTTTGTGAGAAGATCAAATTTTTCAAAATCAAATTAGCAAAAAAACCTGACCTGATTGAGAAAAACCAGATGTCATTTTTGGATTTAGTGGTGCAAAATGGTCCTCGTTCAGTTGAAAAAACCTAGACAACTTGCAAAAACATTTTTTTTGTAAACCAGTGATATTAACTTTTCACATAAAATGTCTGCTAGTGTCTAGACTGATGTAAAAACATTCAACTTTAAGGTCAGATCCTTACATATATAAATTTAGTCTGTAGATTAAGGTAGTTTTAAAAGCCAGGTTTAATAAGTTAAGTGCTTTAACCAAGGTGAAACCTTGACTTGTGCTTTTATCACTTCATGCGCTGGAAAAAATCTAAATCTTACCAAGTTTATTTTTCTCATTTCTTGTCAAAATATCCTATCACACTTAAAATAAGACATAATCACCTAAAGAGTAACTTTTCAGTGAGATATAAGAACTACGGTGGCCCAGAGGTGCAACAGACCAAAAAATTATCCACTAGACCAAAAAAATATCTACTACAAGAAAAAAAAAAGAGAACAGCCTAAAAAATTATCCACTAGATGAAAAAAATTATCTACTACAAGAAAAAAAAAAGAGAACAGCCTAAAAAAATTATCCACTAGATGAAAAAAATTATCTACTTCAAGAAAAAAAAGAGAACAGCCTAAAAAAATTACCCACTATAAGAAAAAAAGAGAACAGCCTAAAAAAAAATTATCCACTACATGAAAAAAATTATCTACTACAAGAAAAAAAAAAGAGAACAGCCTCAAAAAATTATCCACTAGATGAAAAAAATTATCTACTACAAGAAAAAAAAGAGAACAGTCCAAAAAAAATTATCCACTGTAAGAAAAAAAAGAGAACAGCCTAAAATAAATTATCCACTAGATGAAAAAAAAAATCCCCTATAAGAAAAAAAGAGACCAGCCAAAAAAATTATCCACTAAAAGAAAAAAAAAAGAGAACAGGCAAAAAAAAATTATCTACTAGCCCAAAAAATTATTCACTGTAAGAAAAAAAAAAGAACAGGTGAAAAAAATTATCTACTATGAGAAAAAAAAGAGAGCAGCCCAAAAAAATATCCACTATAAGAAAAAAAAAAAAACATCATCCACCTTTTCAATTACGGGGGCGCTGTTTACCCGAAAGGTGCCTTGCTTTAAAATTAAGACCACCACAAAAAATAAAAGGATAGGCTGAAAAATTTTAAGGCTTTCGGCTAATGTGGCTAATGCTAAGGAAGTACCCCACCGGAAGTGGAGGTCGTGCGCTAAAAAATAAAGTTATTTTAAAATATAGCTATTTCCATTAATATAGTTTGCAAAGCAGTTAAATGATTAAATACGGTTCCAGTGTCTGCTCAAGGTTAGGCATGGGCGTTAAATGGTTAAGGTTAGGGTTAGGGTATGGTTGGGGTTAGTTTTCAGTGGTAAATGGCCCTTGTGTGCACTGTGTGAAGGTTCGTTGCTAAGCTAATGCTCACGCGAAAAGTTGACGGCAACTTTGTGAACTACTGTGAATACTACTATTATTTTTTAGCGCACGACCTCCACTTCCGGTGGGGTACTTCCTTAGCATTAGCCACATTAGCCGAAAGCCTTAAAATTTTTCAGCCTATCCTTTTATTTTTTGTGGTGGCCTTAATTTTAAAGCAAGACACCTTTCGGGTAAACAGCACCCCCGTAATTGAAAAGGTGGATGATGTTTTTTTTTTCTTATAGTGGATATTTTTTTGGGCTGCTCTCTTTTTTTTTCTCATAGTTGATAATTTTTTTCACCTGTTTTTTTTTTTTTTCTTATAGTGAATAATTTTTTGGGCTAGTAGATAATTTTTTTTGGCCTGTTTTTTCTTTTAGTGGATAATTTTTTGGGCTGGTCTCTTTTCTTTCTTATAGGGATTTTTTTTTTCATCTAGTGGATAATTTTTTTTTGGGCTGTTCTCTTTTTTTTTCTTATAGTGGATAATTTTTTTAGGGCTGTCTCTTTTTTTCTTGCAGTAGATAATTTTTTGTCTAGTGGATAATTTTTTGAGGCTGTTCTCTTTTTTTTTTTCCTTATAGTGGATAATTTTTTTGGGCTGTTTTTCCTCTTTTTTTTTTTCTTGTAGTAGATAATTTTTTTCATCTCGTGGATAATTTTTTTAGGCTGTTCTCTTTTTTTTCTTATAGTGGATCATTTTTTTAGGCTGTTCTCTTTTTTTCTTGCAGTAGATAATTTTTTTGTCTAGTGGATAATTTTTTAGGCTGTTCTTTTTTTTTCCTTATAGTGGATAATTTTTTTGGGCTGTTTTTCTCTTTTTTTTTTTCTTGTAGTAGATAATTTTTTTCATCTCATGGATAATTTTTTTAGGCTGTTCTCTTTTTTTTTTTCTTGTAGTAGATAATTTTTTTCATCTCGTGGATAATTTTTTTAGGCTGTTCTCTTTTTTTTCGTGTAGTAGATAATTTTTTTCATCTAGTGGATAATTTTTTAGGCTGTTCTCTTTTTTTTTCTTGTAGTAGATAATTTTTTTCGTCTAGTGGATAATTTTTTGGCCTGTTGCACCTCTGGGCCACCGTAAAGAACAGATTTTTAAACATTAGATCTTGAAAATCTCATTTCAAGAAATCTTACCAAGATAATTTTCAATGAAGCAAAAAAATCTTGAATTAAGCTAAAAAAATCTGCTAATGAAACAAGGGAAAATTATCTTGGTAAGATTTCTTGACATAAGATTTTCAAGATCTATTGTTGAAAAATAATTTGTTATATCTCACTGAAAAGTTACTCTTCAGGTGATTATGACTTATTTTAAGTGTGATGAGATATTTGGACTAGAAATGAGGAAAAATACACTTGGTAGGATTTAGATTTTTTTCCAGTGCTGCTTTGAGACATTGGTAGAGAATTCAATCAATGAACTCCTCCATCCAGTTGAATCTTTAATTTGATGTAAAAGAAGTTGAAATACAGTCTGTGTATAAGTTTGGACTCCACGCAATCAATGAACCATGGCTTGATCTGGTGTTCCAGTATTATCTAAGGAATTAAAATATTTCTAGAATAAATTGGAGTTTTAGCATTTTTATAAAATTAAAAGAGCCAGACTAAAGGAAACAGTGACTGTTTCATCTTTAATCTGTTCAATCCACAATACTGAATTATGTTGTGGAGTAGGAAAATGAATACCTCCAGTGTCATAAAATATAAGGTGGTTGACTATGGAAATAAATCAAATGTACTTTACTTGGTTTATCCAATCCAATCCACTCCATTTGTATTTATAAAGCACAAATTTAAACAAACACAAAGGTTTCCAAAGTGCTGTACAGTACAATAAATACAATAAAAACATAATAAGAAGGTAAAATGCTACAATAAAAACACAATGAAACATAATAAATAAATAAATAAACAGACTGTCCGCCCCAGATAAAATATAACCTTCAGTGTCATAAATATAAGGTGGTTGACTGGGGAATTAATCAAATGTAGTTTGCTCGGCTAATTGATGTAATATTAAAATTAGCGCTGGGCAGTGATTAAAATTTTTAATCGCAATTAATCGCATGGATCTCCGCAATTAATCGCATAGTTATATGGGGGGGGGGGGGGGGTGCCAGCATCAACAGCGTGTATTTCCTTTCAGTGATATTTCAGACTTGAAGTACTCTGGTGATAAAAATAATTCCACATGTCAGTGCTTCCAAACAACTGTGTCCTTCTCAACCCCACCATCTGAAGACATTTAAAATGAAAATGTCCATGGAACAGACTGGTACTTTTCTCCATGTTTATGTCCCCACCAGTTTATTTCCGCTTGTGAGTGACTGACAGGAGTCTTAAGCCCACTAATAAGTACTAATACTAATAAGACCAAGAATATGTGATGTTCAGTTGTTAAAAGCAAGCAAAGGGGGCCCTCTAGTGGTCAGAATAAGTTGCACTAACGGATGTTTTGTCCTTTCGGTGTTACCGTAGTCAGTTCAGACATAAGACCGAACTAACAGACACGTTTCTTTCACTCTGTATGGCACCAAAAACGTTTGCCTGTGAGTACTTTCTGTTCAGTTGTTTAAATGAATAGCAGAAAATATCTCTGATGCGAACCTTTGTTGCTGGATAAAAAGACATTGAAAAATCTTAAATTAATCTGTAAATGCTAATCGTTAGTGTGTCTATGGATTTTCCCATTCAAATTAGCATCGAGCTAATCACATCGTAAATAAGTAAAGTTTAGTTCAAAGGCTGGCATATTCTACCTAAACACAACCAATGAATTTACATGAACTTAGCATGAGCCTGCATGAAGAATTAGCAACTCATCTCTGACGGCTAGCATAAACAAATTAGCTTAAACATGTTAATAACACATTGTAATAAACACATCCAAAAGAACGTCATAAACATGTTTCTAACGGCACGTTTGCATGCGAAATTATTTAGCGAACAACAGAATGATTGACACATACAGGTGTTGAACTGCAGGAGTTAAACAAAGTTGACTCAGCATTACTTGGAAAGTTTGCTGGCTTTTCTCCTCAGCTACACCGGCACCGGTGTTTGGTTCTAGTGCGTGTGGAGCGCCAAAATAAAAGCATGAATTTTAAAATAAGAGTCCGTAAGTATAAACAAACTAAGACTTGCTTGAACGGCAGAACGGCATTAATGGGAGATTTAAAAAATTGTCGGCGTTATTTAATGAATGCGTTAACGCGGTAATAACGCGTTAACTTGCCCAGCCCTAATTAAAATATATACTTTTATCTTATTTATCTCTTTATTTTAGATGTAATGACTATAACTGTGCAATAATGAAAGCAGAATGTTAATATTAATGTTAAAATGTTGATGAAAGAGCCGCAGATTGCTGATCGCTGCTTTGAGACATTGGTACAGAATTCAATCGATGAACTCCTCTGTCCACTTTAATCTTTAATTGGACGTAAAAGAAGTTGAAATACAGTCTGTGTATAACTTTTGACTCCATACAATCAATGAACCACGGTTTGACCTGGTGTAAATAACACATTAGGGCCACAGGTGGATGATAGTGGGTGTGTTCTCAGAGCACATGTGTGTGATGGGCTGATACTGTACACCATAACGTAAGGGAAGTCATTTAAACACCCTTGACACTAACAAGTTGCTTTAACTAATGGCTACTATTGAGTGAGTCACTTATCACTGCATGTCTTTGATAACTGCCAACCTCAGGCGTAATTAAGGGTTTGAGGGGTGGTCTGGAGCAATCTGCTGTAGATGTTTTGGCTGGTCTTGTCATCCTAGAAGCCTCTAATGATCTGTCTGGGATTGTGATTGATGAAGCACTTAGCCGCGAATCAAAGCACAAGGAACGCTCTGTGCTTGCTAAGCTGTTTGCAAACTAACAGCCACTGTATTTGCGTGGTACGAGTCTATTACCGAAGCGTCCTTGATGCGAATTAATGACCTCCGTGACCACGTTAGAAGCACAACCTGATGCGCATTAAGAGGCGGCGGACATGGCTCAGCAGGTCTACATGGATGGGGTCAGCGAAGGAGGCTCAGGTTCAATGAGATGCAGGACTTCAAATACATCAGACCAGAAAAAATAAATAAATAAATAAATAAATACATCCGCCCTGCATTATCTACGGCGTCTCCACAAGCTATTAATTATACAATGAATGGTTTTAATGACCATCCAGTCCTTTTATAGGACCTCTAAGACAATCTCATCACCAAATGAATGCCTTTCTTTGTGTTTATTTCTCTATTAAACACAGTTATTCCACACATCTGTACATGCAGGTGTGACCATCTGGATTATTCCTCAGAGCTCTCATCACAATGAATTCATTTATTAACCCATTAAGACCCAGTGCTACATTTGTGCCACTTCCCAAGCTATTCTTTTTCTCTATATTTAACATTTCTTAAGTGATTTGTCACCAGTGGCGGCTGCTCGTCTTTCAGACAGGGGAAGCTCATTGTCGGCTTACATCAAAAAAATTGTCCAGTTATTTCAACATAAATTCGGCCCTCTGTTCCATTAGCATTGTCTGCCATCATGTGCACCTTGCTAAATAGCTACTTCACTCCGACCTAGCCAACAGTATTATTGATTTAACTATCTACTAAATGATATTAAACTCAAACAACAAATGATTAAATTACGTAACTGAAACAAGAAAACGTTGAAATTATGTTAAATTGAGACAAGGAAGTACAATGAGTGTGTTTTATTTACAGTGCAAGAAATGAACAAGTCATTTCATAGTGGTTTCTCTGTCGATTTCACAGCAGAATGTGCGACGGTATTAAACTGAACTGTGTCAGTGAAGGAGTAGATTTCAAAATAGCTGTCAATCAAACGGGATTCAGCCTTTCGACTGATCCTCCAATCAGCATGTGGAAGCCCGGCGTCCAGCCCGGCCAAGCTCCACCCACAGCTCAGTTCACATCCAGAGACGCTGAGCGTCCAGGGGCGGGACAACATCGTGGCATTTATCCAATTACCGTCCAGTTTTGAGGCAATGAAAAAAAAACTGTTCCATGAACTCAGTGGGACATTGAAGTGCATGGACGCTGAGCGTCTACGGGCAAATGCACTGAGCAGAGATTGAATGGGAAAACAGCGCAATGGGAATGGAGGAGAAGTGAACAACATCAAATCTGTTGATTTGTGATAAAGCTGATTCTGAACAAACTCATGTTTGAGATGAACGTGTTCTAACATTTGTAGTCAATGAAATGTCAACACAACGGAACGTATTTGATCATTTAATTTTCATAATTTTAAGGGAAGCTGAGCTTCTCTTGCAGTCTTTGAGAAATCGCCTCTGTCACCATTTATAATGAAATAATCCTCTGTATTTAGCATTTTTTCCAGTGAAAATCAGGTATTGCATTGTCCAATGTTTAACCTGCCTTTTGCTTTTTACTCTAATTGCTTGTTTTATTCTCTCCTGTTTACTGTACAGTGTCCTTGAGTGGCAAGAAAGGTGCCTATAAATAAAATGTATTATTATTATTATTATTATCATTATCATCATCATCATCATTATTATTATTATTATTATTATTATTATTATTTTCCAATATTTAATGTATTGATCATATCCTCCTGAGACCCAGGAAAGTAAAAATTTTAGCTTTTTTTTTTTTTACATTAAACAACTGTCTTGATTGGAGACTGCATAATTCAACAGTTTTTTTCAGATACATTTTTAAAATTATTTTATTTTATTTTATTTATTTAAAAGGAATGTCCTTTGCAATAAACGGTTTTTTTTTTTTTTTTTTTTTAACTAAAACTGTCTAAATTTGTCCCCTACAGAGGACAAAGATGCATTGCTGGGTCTCAGGAGGATATAGATGTTCATAAAAGTTCAGATTAAACTTGAAGGTTATTATATCAGAAAACACAGAAAACTGAAAAAAAGTGACTTTTTCAGTCAAATCTATCATTAACTGAATATAAAAGAAGTGTCTCCATCCACTGTCATTGATCCAACTCCATGGGTTTTACTGGTGAATCCATGTTGTAGAAGACGACGGTGTTTCCATGGTAACCACGAAGCCTCTGAACGTCCAAATGGGTCATATCTGATGACAATAAAAAGACGAAAAACTATATTTTACACCAATTATTTACATGTATTGATAGGATTAGTGGATTAACAGGTATTAAATATTTTAGATTCGTAGATGGTTTTGGTCGCTGGTGGATAATCAAAAACAAACTAATTTTAGCAAAAAAATTTCTCTGTTTTGAATGTCTGGGGTTGCCATAAATTTGTGATGTTAAAATGGGGTCATGAGACAAAGAAGGCTGGAAACCACTGCATTAATTTGTAAAACACTTTTACTGTCCAATAGGGATCTAACAATATGACAATTTCAAATCACGGTTATTATAACCAAAATTATCACGGTTATCATTATTATCGCGGTATTGTTGAAATTGTGCTCAAAATGTTCAAAAAGTACTGATACACACACTGAAATAATTTAACCAAGTTGTATTTAAAAAAACAAACAAAAAAACAAATAAAATAATAGACACAATGTACCTTCTGTTGGCAGAAACATTCAAATATTAACCCTTAGTGGTCTGAGCCTATTTTGTCCGTTTTTCAGTACTTTTGATTTTGCCTTGATATACTATATAAACAAATGTTTACTATACTCATGTTTGGGATCTGTTTTTTTTTTTCAGCACAACTTCATTGATATCATCTGTCTATTATTTTTTTCACTTTAACCTACTATAAAAACACAAAAGGCCAGAAAACACAAAAAAAAAAATAAAATCCGATTTGAAAAGTGTATATAATTTATTGCATTAATAATACAAAGATGCTTAACGAACCTTTTCAAAGACTTTAAAAGTGAATATTGGTTCCAAATATTAGGTACAGGAGGTCCTCGGGTTACGAACGAGTTCCGTTCCTACGCTGGCGACGTAACCCAAATTTCCGCGTAAGTCGGAATTAACCCTTTAATACCCCCTAAATACCTAATACTAGGTAGCTGGAGAAGAAGGAGGGGAGGCTGTGAGAGCTGCTGCTGGGGAATCCGGATTATCTGGAGGGGTAGCAGGTGCAGGATCTTCTGTAGACGTTGAAGGTACGGGTTCTACTGGCCTCTCCACCTTGGTGAAGTACTTGGAGATGTCCGTCTGGAAGGAAATCTTCCTCTTTTCCTCCCAGATCTCACGGTAGCACCGTACATTGTCCATCACTCCCCTTGAAGCTTTTGAAAATCGTTCCATATTGGGATCCTCTGCAGACGAGACTCAGGCGTCGTAAAGTCGAAACAGCGTAGGTCGAGTACCGCGTAACCCGAGGACCTCCTGTATATCAAATTAAAATTGTAATAAATTAGGACTATACTCAAATATTTGACAAAAAAGACTAGCTTTACATAGAGTTTTTCCGCTAAAAGTGCGGTAATCAAACACGGTTATCATGATAATTAGAATTTAAACAGTAATACTAACCGTCTGCAATTTTACCACGGTAATCGTTACATCCCTACTGTCTAATAAGTCTAATTATGTTAATTTGATTTGATTTTCTTTATTGTAGGGACTTTTGTTCCCCATCAGAAAATGGGTTCTAAAAGGTGCTTATTAGGAGGATCCTGAAAACGCTTCACTACCGACTCTATTGACATTCTGTCTCCTGTAGAACAGTGAGAGGTCAACGATCAGACTGAAGAGAAGCGTCAGTGTGTGGAAAGTGGGCTTCATTCTGCCACATCTCACCAGCCCGTGCACAGATTCTACAATGAACCCACACATCCCACGTCACAAAACCCCCGACTCACCTTACTTTATAAGAATATTCATCTGGTTTCGATGCCTCTGAGGATTAATCAGAGGCTTTTATAATGCAGCTGCAAATCAGGAGACACATATCTTTCTCCTCCCTTTGACCTGAATGCAGTAGCAGCCTTCCTTCCCCTTTAGTAAAGACTGCCGAGGGAGCACATCAAACACATGCCCTCTGCACCCAAGCAATGAAAAATAAATCAGCAAACAAATGAATAAGTAATCACAAAGGGGGAAGAAAAAATAAAACAACAAGGCGCCTTTAAAATATGTGCAATAAACACATTTCTCTGCACAGTTTTTATGATCCTGAGCTTCTCGCGTTTGTGATAATCCACTGTGTATTTTAGGAAACGTGTTGGTTTCCGGGCCCCTGATCTCATTAGATTTATGTTTATTGTTCTTTTTCTGATCAAGCAAGACTTAAAAAATGCTTCAGGGCCTGAGTTTTTGCATGATATTGTTTGCTATAAAATCTGCATCCCTTCCCACAGAGTTGTTCTGAGTCAACAATACATATAATAGATCTAGAAATGCCACATTTCTACAGAATTGGATGAAAGTGTTTTTTTTTTTTGTTTTTTTTTTTATTTCTGCGAAAGACCCACATTGATGTTTAAACCCATAAAGACCCAAACATCCACCAGCAACCAAAACCATCTACGGATCTAAAATATTTAATACTTGTTAATCCACTAATCCTATCAATACATGGAAATAATTGGTGTAAAATACAGTTTTTCATCTTTTCATGGTCATCAGATATGACCCATTTGGATGTTCAGAGGCTCCGTAGTTACCATGGAAACACCGTCATCTTCTACAACATTGATTCACCAGTAAAACCCATGGAGTTGGATCAATGACAGTGAAAGGAGACACTAGGTTTATGTTCAATAAGAAATAAAATGAAAAAAAATCTTAAATAACATGAAAAAGTAAGCAAAAATTGAAGCAAAATTACACAAAAAGAATAAATAAGCAACAAAATGAACAAAAACAGTCAAAGTGATCAATAAAATGGACAAAAATGAAGAATAAAACAACTAAATGTTAAGAAACATGAACAAAATAAGCCATCAAGTGAAGAAAACTGATGAAAAAATTAAAAAAACACATGGAGTTGGATCAATGACAGTGAAAGGAGACACTAGGTTTATGTTCAATAAGAAATAAAATGAAAAAAAATCCTGAACAACATGAAAAAGCAAGCAAAAATTTGAGCAAAATTAGGCAAAAAAGAATAAATAAGCAACAAAATGAACAAAAACAGTCAAAGTGATCAATAAAATGGACAAAAATGAAGAATAAAACAGCTAAATATTAAGAAACATGAACAAAAAAAGCCACCAAGTGAAGAAAATTGATGAAAAAATTAAAAAAACACATGGAATTGGATCAATGACAGTGAAAGGAGACACTAGGTTTATGTTCAATAAGAAATAAAATGAACAAAAATCCTAAATAACATGAAAAAGTAAGCAAAAATTGAAGCAAAATTAGGCAAAAAAGAATAAATAAGCAACAAAATGAACAAAAACAGTCAAAGTGATCAATAAAATGGACAAAAATGAAGAATAAAACAACTAAATGTTAAGAAACATGAACAAAATAAGCCATCAAGTGAAGAAAACTGATGAAAAAATTAAAAAAACACATGGAGTTGGATCAATGACAGTGAAAGGAGACACTAGGTTTATGTTCAATAAGAAATAAAATGAACAAAAATCCTAAATAACATGAAAAAGCAAGCAAAAATTTGAGCAAAATTAGGCAAAAAAGAATAAATAAGCAACAAAATGAACAAAAACAGTCAAAGTGATCAATAAAATGGACAAAAATGAAGAATAAAACAGCTAAATATTAAGAAACATGAACAAAAAAAGCCACCAAGTGAAGAAAATTGATGAAAAAATTAAAAAAACACATGGAGTTGGATCAATGACAGTGAAAGGAGACACTAGGTTTATGTTCAATAAGAAATAAAATGAACAAAAATCCAAATAACATGAAAAAGTAAGCAAAAATTGAAGCAAAATTAGGCAAAAAAGAATAAATAAGCAACAAAATGAACAAAAACAGTCAAAGTGATCAATAAAATGGACAAAAACGAAGAATAAAACAACTAAATATTAAGAAACATGAACAAAATAAGCCATCAAGTGAAGAAAACTGATGAAAAAATTAAAAAAACACATGGAGTTGGATCAATGACAGTGAAAGGAGACACTAGGTTTATGTTCAATAAGAAATAAAATGAACAAAAATCCTGAACAACATGAAAAAGCAAGCAAAAATTTGAGCAAAATTAGGCAAAAAAGAATAAATAAGCAACAAAATGAACAAAAACAGTCAAAGTGATCAATAAAATGGACAAAAATGAAGAATAAAACAGCTAAATATTAAGAAACATGAACAAAAAAAGCCACCAAGTGAAGAAAATTGATGAAAAAATTAAAAAAACACATGGAGTTGGATCAATGACAGTGAAAGGAGACACTAGGTTTATGTTCAATAAGAAATAAAATGAACAAAATCCTAAATAACATGAAAAAGTAAGCAAAAATTGAAGCAAAATTAGGCAAAAAAGAATAAATAAGCAACAAAATGAACAAAAACAGTCAAAGTGATCAATAAAATGGACAAAAATGAAGAATAAAACAGCTAAATATTAAGAAACATGAACAAAAAAAGCCACAAAGTGAAGAAAATTGATGAAAAAATTAAAAAAACACATGGAGTTGGATCAATGACAGTGAAAGGAGACACTAGGTTTATGTTCAATAAGAAATAAAATGAACAAAAATCCTAAATAACATGAAAAAGTGAGCAAAAATTGAAGCAAAATTAGGCAAAAAAGAATAAATAAGCAACAAAATGAACAAAAACAATCAAAGTGATCAATAAAATGGACAAAAATGAAGAATAAAACAGCTAAATATTAAGAAACATGAACAAAATAAGCCACCAAGTGAAGAAAATTGATGAAAAAATAAACCCATGGAGTTGGATCAATGACAGTGCACGGACACACTGGGTTTATGTTCAGTTAATGATAGATTTGATTTAAAAAAGTCACTTTTTCCTCAGTTTTATCTGTTTTTGATAAAATACTCCTCAACTTTACTTGAACATCTACATGATCAGTAAATTAAATGCTGGAAAATACCTGATTTTCACTGAAAAAAACACAAAACACAGGATAATATTACACTAAATGGTAATAAACCATTTAAGGATGGTTAAATATAGAGAAAAATTCATTTGGAAATACACAAATGTGAACTGCATGGTCATTAGATATGATCCATTTGTTGATCCATAGTTACCGTGGAAACACCGTCATCTTCTACAACATTGATTCACCAGTAAAACCCAGAGTTGGATCAATGACAGTGGATGTAGATGCTTATTTTTCTGTCAAATTATTGATATCTTTGCTGGAAATGTCACTTTTTCTTCAGTTTTCTTAGTTTCTGATATAATAACCCTCAACTTTAATCTGAGCTTTAATGAATATCTACATCACAGGTGTCAAACATGCGGTCAAAGGCCCCAATCCGGCCCATAGGATGAATTAGTGAAATGCAAAAATTACACTGAAGATATAAACAATCAATGGTGTCAAATCATTTTAATTCAGGTTCTACATACAGACACATACAGTCCAATTAGACACTTTTTTATTCATTTTATTTATTATTTTAGACATTTTTGTTCATTTTATTCATTATTTTGGCTGTTTTTGTCAGTTTTGTAGCTTATTTTATCCTTTTTTACTTTATTTTGGGAATTTTTTGGCTTACTTTTTTCCACATTATTATTTTGTGTTGGTTTTTTAAAATCAATTTTTGTTCACTGTATCCACTGTCATTGATCCAACTCCATGGGTTTTACTGGTGAATCAATGTTGTAGAAGATGACGATGTTTCCATGGTAACTACCAGTAAAATACCAGTAAAATATTATCATAATAACCTATAAATAATGACAACCCCACAATTTTCTCTTTGTTTTTTTGGTGTAAAAAGAGTAAAGTTACATGAAAATGTTTACATTACCAAACTATACTTTTATAAAAAACGTGAATAACCTGAACAAATATGAACAAACAGAAATGTCTTATGAAAAGTAAATGCAATTTTACCAACATTCTGCCTGTTGCTAAATATTTTGTGCAATTGTAATGCACATGTGTAAATGATAAACTTATAAACTGAGGCAGAATATTGTTAAAATGTTAAAATTGCACTTGTTTTTCTTACGACAGTTCAAGTTGTTCATGTTATTCAGATTTTTAAGGAAACTTTGTAGATGTAAACCTGATCATAATATAATTTTACTTTTTTCACTGTTATTATTTTACTGGTCCGGCCCACTGGAGATCCAATTGGGCTGAATGTGGAACTGAACTAAAATGAGTTTGACACCCCTGATCTACATCATCAGTGAATGGAGTTTTGGAAAATACATGATTTTTACTGAAAAACGCAAAATACAGAAAATAATATTATAATAAACGGTGATCAATCACTTAGGGAAGTTAAATATAGAGAAAAAACACATTGTGGAACTGCCACTGAAGTAACACTGGGTCTTTATGGGTTAAAACCATTTCTTTCTAATAAAACTTATAGGAATAAACTGCAAACTCCAGTCGCTGGTGGTAAAGTCTCCAATATCCTCCATCCACCACAACTGCCTCTTGACTAAAAAAGTAGTGCAGCCCTCCAAATATATAATTATATTCAGATTACAGTGTATATTTCTGTTTGCAGAAATGTATAACGCCAACATTTCCCTCTGACAGCTGGGTTGTAAATGTGGCGCCTGCAGCAACGTCTCATAGACAGTAATAAAACAAGGCAGACCCTCTGATTGTGGCTTCGATCAGAGTGTAAAGAAACTGTGAACACAGTGTGGAATAGAGTTAACGCAGGACACACTCTAGTGTTACAGTTCTGTGGGGACAGCGGAAACCAGCACTGTCACACAGTCATCCCATCCAGCCTTTGTGTTCAGTACAAACACAACTGAAGGACCAGGACCAGTACCAGAACCAGAACCAGAACCAGAACCAATACCAGTACCAATACCAGTACCAATACCAGTACCAGTACCAGTACTAATACCAGGACCAGAACCAATACCAGTGCCAGAACAAATACCAGGACCAGAACCAGTATCAGTACCAATACCAGTACCAGTACCAGGACCAGGACCAGAACCAATACAACTACCAGAACCAATACCAGTACCAGTACCAATACCAGGACTAGAAACAGAACCAGAACCAATACCAGTACCAGAACCAATACCAATACCAGTACCAGAACCAATACCAATAACAGTACCAGAACCAATACCCCTATCAGTACCAGAACCAATAGCAATACCAGTACGAGTACAAGTGCGAGAACCAATACCAATACCAGGACAAGGACCAGGACCTGGACCAGTACTAGTACCAGTACCAGTACCAGAACCAATACCAATACCAATACCAGTACCAGTACCAGGACCAGTACCAGTGCCAGAACCAATACCAGTACCAGTACCAATATCAATATCAATATCAATACCAGTACCAGAACCAATACCAGTACCAGAACCAATACCAGAACCAGTACCAATACCAGTACCAGAACCAATACCAGTACCAGAACCAATACCAGAACCAGTACCAATACCAGTACCAATACCAGTACCAGAACCAATACCAGTACCAGAACCAATACCAATACCAGAACCAGAACCTGTACCAGAACCAATACCAATACCAGTACCAGAACCAATACCAATACCAGTACTAGTACCAGGACAAGAACCAGAACCAATACCAGTACCAGAACCAATACCAATACCAATACCAGTACCAGCACCAGTACCAGAACCAATTCCAGTACCAATACCAATACCAGAACCAATACCAATACCAGTACCAGTACCAGGACCAGTACTAGTGCCAGTACCAGGACCAGTAACAGGACCAGAACCAATACCAGTACACAGTACCAGAACCAATACCAGCACCAGTAGCAGCACAAGTACCAGTACCAGTACGTCTTCCTCTGTAAAGCTGGACTGAAATATTGTATGTGAGCAGATTTTCAGTGGATGGACTCTATGAAATGTGTATTTGAAAAGGACTGTAATGAAAAGGAGGATTAGGACTGCACTGAAAATTAAAATAATTATTAAAAAAGTGACACACTGGGAAAAATCCAAATCTTACCAAGTGTATTTTTCTCATTTCTAGTTCAAATATCTCATCACACTTGAAACCAGACATAATCACCTAAAGAGTAACTTTTCAGTGACATATAAGAACTGATTTTTAGACAATAAATCTGGAAAATCAGATTTCAAGAAATCTTACAGAGATTGTTTTCACTTGTTCCATTGGGAGATTTTTGCTTAATTCAAGATTTTTTTTTTTCTTAATTCAAGATTTTTTTTTTTTTGCTTAATTCAAGATTTTTTTGCTTAATTCAAGCAAAAAATCCGCTCAATTTTCTGTATATTTAACCTTTCGTAAGTGATTTATCACCATTTATTATAATATTGTCCTCTGTATTTTGCATTTTTTCAGTATAAATCAAGTATTTTCCTATATTTATTTCACTGATCATGTGGATGCTCGTAAAAGCTGAGATTAAAGTTGGGGATTATTCGGTCAAAAACAGAGAAAACTGAAGAAAAGGTGACTTTTTCAGTCAAATATATCAATAACTGGACATAAACCCAGTGTGTCCATCCACTGTCATTGATCCAACTTGATGGGTTTTACTGGTGAATCGATGTTGTAGAAGATGATGGTGTTTCCATGGTAACTACAGAGCCTCTGAACATCCTAACGGGTCATATCTGATGACCGTGAAAAGACGATAAACTGCATTTTACACCAATTATTTACATGTATTGGTAGGATTAGTGGATCAACAGGTATTTATCAGTCGATGGTTTTGGTTGACGGTGGTTGTTTGGGTTTTTATGGGTTAAAGAAACATTTATTTCTCTTTTGGTTAGATTTTTCTAACATTAACCCTTTCATGCATGAATTAATAGAACTTTAATCAAGATTTTTTCCCTGAGAGTTTTTATTCCTCTTTAGACATGAAAAAAACAATGCAATTGAGAAAAAAAATTATGAACCTATTTTTCATGGAGTTGCAAAAATGTCCACTAAGCTGGACACCGTGCATTTAATTTTTGACGCAAAGAAACATGTATTTGCTGATATACTGTGTGAAAACATGTTTAATACTGCTAATCTGATGTTTTGTCACATTTTAACATGCTCCAATACTAGTTATTACTCACTTCATGGAGATAATATGCAAAAACTAGAAGCACTCGGAGAGCGCAGACCTCCGCCAAGGCAGATCAGTGCCCTGGATTTGGATGAAAATTTCAGGAAATGTTGATACTGGCACAAGGAACAAATGATGAAATTTTGGTGGTGATCGGGGGTGGGGGTGGGGCACTGATCTGACTTGGCGGAGGTCTGCGCTGTCTTTTCTAGAAAAGCACTCGTAGAGCGCAGACCTCCGCCAAGGCAGATCAGTGCCCCCCCCACCCCTGATCACCACCAAAATTTCATCATTTATTCCTTGTGCCAGTATCAACATTTCCTGAAATTTTCATCCAAATCCATCCATAACTTTTTGAAAATCCCATTTCTCGTAATGGCGGTTTTCTTCTGGATCTAGCTCCTTAAGTATTAAAGCTACATGAAATCCGGTGGCATACTCCCGATGCGGAACTGACTGAGCTACATGATGGCGCTTGTTAGAAATTTCTACCTTTAATATTAAAGGCACAGTAGGCCAAAAAGTAAGGGCAGCCCCATTTTTTATATAAATTGAGATAAAATCCGCCTTCTGGATCAGATCCGGATCAGCCTTTGAAATGTGATAGAGGACCCCATTGTCAATTCCTGAGTGAAATTTCATCAGTTTTGGTCAATAATTAAGCGAGATATTGGGAAACGAAAATTTTGGCCCCATTTACCACAATGTTAATGAAAATTTCAAAGTGATCCAGAATCCAGGATTTCTTCCGGATCACCCCCAAAAGCTAATCATTTCTTCCTTATCCCATTTCCAACAAACCCTGAAAATTTCATCAAAATCTGTCCATAACTTTTTGAGTTATGTTGCACACTAACGGACAGACAAACAAACCCTGGCAAAAACATAACCTCCTTGGCAGAGGTAAAAAAAAAAAAAACACCTTTTTGTTAGAAAAACTAGAAGCACTCGGAGAGCGCAGACCTCCGCCAAGCCCCCCCCCCGTGGGCCCCCACACCCCCGATCACCACCAAAATTTAATCATTTCTTCCTTATCCCATTTCCAACAAACCCTGAAAATTTCATCCAAATCTGTCCATAACTTTTTGAGTTATGTTGCACACTAACGGACAGACAAACAAACAAACAGACAGACAGACAAACCCTGGCAAAAACATAACCTCCTTGGCGGAGGTAAAAACCCTGTTAATTACAGTCTAATAACAATATCCAACATTTTTTTACACTTAAACATGTTAGTGCAGATCAGGTTTATCAAGAACAGCAAATTTACAATAACGGTATGAATTGCTGTGTATGGGATGATGCATGTGTCCACTGTGTTGGTTGATATGGAACTAAAACAACAAAATCCATGAATATACAAATTAACAACTGTAGAATAACTGTCCACTGTAGTGACCAGTATGCATGAAAGGGTAAATATAAAAAAAAGTGCACTGGATTTAATTTTAATCAGTGACTACACGAACATTTAGTTTTTTCTTTATTCTAAAAAAGATAATCTCACAAATCGGTCAGTGTAAATGAATATTCCCCCAGTATTCCTGTTTACATGCAGCCACTCATACCTCAATAAAAACAGACTCTTTTTTTCCACTGGTGACAGATGTTCCACTGAATGAACACAGTGGAACATCTGCCTCTTTTGTTCCTTCAAACATCTTCTGGAAACAGTTGGTTTTTCAGTATCCATTCAGATCCATAAACCTGTTGATATCCTCTGTTCTGAACATCTAACAGGAGGTGAGTTTCTCCTGTTGACCTACTTTTTTCTTTGGAGTACCCATCTTTAGCAGAGAGGCTGTGTTTAAAGAGGGATCATGTGTTGGAACCTGCAGTAAAACATGCAGATGAAGTCCTTTTCTGTGTACACGTAGAAAGAATCCTCAGAAACGCCGAATAGTTTTGGCGTTTCTACTCAATTCAGACAGACTGTGTTGTTTAGATTCAAAGATTTTTTTATCCCGTAAAGACCCAGTGCTACTTTTGCGTCACTTCCCACAAGAATTTTTCTCTATATTTAACCTTTCTTAAGTGATTTATCACCATTTATTATGACATTATCCTCTGAATTTTGCATTTTTCGGTCAAAATGTGGTATTTTTCCCCTATATTTAATTCACTGATTATGTAGATCAGGGGTGTCAAACTCATTTAAGTTCAGTTCCACATTAAGTCAAATTGGATCTCCAGTGGGCCGGACCAGTAAAATAATAACAGTGAAAAAAGTAAAATTATATTATGATCACGTTTACATCTACAAAGTTTCCTTAAAAATCTGAATAACATGAACAACTTGAACTGTCGTAAGAAAAACAAGTGCAATTTTAACATTTTACTAATATTATACCTCGGTTTGTAAGTTTATCATTTACACATGTGCATTACAATCGCACAAAATATTTAGCAACAGGCAGAATGTTGGTAAAATTGCATTTACTTTTCTTAAGACATTTCCGTTTGTTCATATTTGTTCAGGTTATTCACGTCTTTGATAAAAGTATAGTTTGGTAATGTAAACATTTTCATGTAACTTTACTTTTTTACACCAAAAAAACAAAAAGGAAATTTTGGGTTGTCATTATTTATAGGTTATTATGATAATATTTTAATAATATAGAAATAATATCAAGTCCAAATCTTGCACACGGACAGACAGACAGACAGACAGACAAACAGACAAACAAACAGCCAGACAGACAGACAGACAAACAGACAGACAAACAAATAGACAGACAGACAAACAAATAGACAGACAGACAAACAGACAGACAGACAGACAAACAAACAAACAGACAGACAGACAGACAGACAAACAGACAGACAAACAAATAGACAGACAGACAAACAAATAGACAGACAGACAAACAGACAGACAGACAGACAAACAAACAGACAGACAGACAGACAGACAAACAAATAGACAGACAGACAAACAAATAGACAGACAGACAAACAAATAGACAGACAGACAAACAGACAGACAGACAGACAAACAAACGGACAAACAGACAAACAAACAGACAGACAGACAGACAGACAGACAGACAGACAGACAGACAGACAGACAGACAGACAGACAGACAAACAAACAGACAGACAAACAGACAGACAGACAGACAGACAAACAGACAGACAGACAGACAGACAGACAAACAGACAGACAGACAAACAGACAAACAAACAGACAGACAGACAGACAGACAGACAGACAGACAGACAGACAGACAGACAGACAGACAGACAGACAGACAAACAAACAGACAGACAAACAGACAGACAGACAGACAGACAAACAGACAGACAGACAGACAGACAAACAGACAGACAGACAGACAAACAGACAGACAAACAGACAGACAGACAAACAGACAGAATGACAGACAAATAGACAGACAAACAGACAGACAGACAGACAGACAAACAGACAGACAAACAGACAGACAAACAGACAGACAGACAGACAGACGCTGGCGAAAACATAACCTCCCTGGCAGAGGTAATTAACTTGACATTTAGTGTGTTGTACTTAAAATAGCACTTCCATTCAAATCAAGCATTAAAGTTTATTACTCATTACTTCAATTTTATTTTAAGGCAACCTGTTTCCTCAAACTTCTCCGGTCTTACAGTGTACTCACTGATAACCCGACATCACACCTGCTGAACATTATATATTAAACTGATCCTTCTTAGTCTTGTACACGCAGACATTAGCAGTGAACTCAGAACCCTCGTCTTTGTCTGCAGGCGTTTCTATAAAGTCCCTGTTTTATTTAGCGTGGCTTTACTCTTGGCTAACTGTTTCCTGCATATGTCTGTGAGCGCCGATACAACATATAGACCTAATGTCTGTTCCTGAGGCTCCAGTCACTTCTCTCCCTGAGCCTCTTTTATCCCTCAATCCTTCCAGCAGCTCTTGTCTATTTAAATCAAGGCCTGGCGTAACAGTGCCAGAAGGCATTTCACTCTGGAATATGAAATCTATTCTCCTTTGGGTGTACAGTAGAGCCCCGAGTCCCCGCTCTGATTCCTCCACAGCCAAACAACAACAACAACAACAACAGTGTAAGTGCGCACCGTGGCAGAAAGCATCACATTTCAACATTTCAGTGGTGGCGTACAGCAGCGTGGGCCCTCAGGATCCCAGTGTCACACAACTGCTATTTCCATCCGAAACAGAAAAGGGCAAGAGGGACCCGACGAAAGCGAGAAGGTCTCTGTGAGCTCTTGAAGTCTGTCACTCTTTCTGACTTGCTTTTTCTGTCAGCTGGGATCGCTACTTCCTGGCCCATTCATCTTCTTTTTCTGTAGTTTTTTTTATTTTTTTCATGGTTGCTTGACTGCGACACTTCAGGGGGGAAGGTGACATTTTGACTCTGCTAATTTTTCAATGTCACTCCTCATCACTGTCTGGATTTCATTGTTTCCGACTCTGGGTGAAACCCGCTCAAAGAAAGGGCGGATGAGGTTCTTATTTTTAGAACCTTAATTTATGTTATACTAATTAAGTATGCTTCACAAGTGACTCGGGCACCTTCCTATTGCTAATTCATTTCAAAGCAGCCCTTGTGTGTTGCTCCATTTGCAGGCGAGTGCAGAGATGTGGAGATAAAGTGTGTTCAAAGGAATGGCACAGACTTCAGAGGAAACGATAACATCAGCTCAGTCCCCCTCAAGTCCTCTGTAAAGTGAACAACCTACCCCCTGGGGTGCTCACTATAATCCACCAGTCTTAAGGCAACCGAACAGGTAAATTAAACAAAGCCAGGCAGAGGAAAGCACAGATGCAGAAAAACAACCTTCTTGAAAATGTTTTAAAATTCCATCTTAACCCTGTAACGCCAAATGTATCATATTTGATACAGGAGTGTTGAAGCCTTCTACAGGGGTTGGACAAAATAATGGAAACACCTTCACCTCAAGATGATAATGCCCCAATCCATACAGCTAGAACTGTTAAAGAATGGCATGAGGAACATTCTACAGGGTGAGTCAGAAAAAAACGCTCTTTCCATTTAAAGAAATTGTCCTGCTAAAACGGAAACACTGATTTTTCTTTTGACCATACAGTCATATTGATGTGGTTATTGAGCATGTCTGGTGATGTAGTCATAGATTTATTGCATTGCATAAGAGAGAGAAGGTCCATTGTTTATTGGGCACTGAAATACCTGCCAACACAATGTATGCCACAGTGAACAAACTTGAAATTGACAACAATTACAGGAGTCGGGGCTTTGCTTTCACACTCAGGACA
Source organism: Sphaeramia orbicularis (assembly GCF_902148855.1). Taxonomy (NCBI): domain Eukaryota; kingdom Metazoa; phylum Chordata; class Actinopteri; order Kurtiformes; family Apogonidae; genus Sphaeramia; species Sphaeramia orbicularis. The sequence goes on from NC_043971.1 coordinate 8,695,716, forward strand.
TAGGCCTACATGACAGTGCCCAGGGAGTTTTCATCATGGCAAAACCACAGCGATTGCAGGTATTATTTCCTCATCGAGTTGTCTGTTTGGGTCAGGAGAGAGAGTGGCCACCTAGATCCCCGGACTTGACCCCCCTTGATTTTTTCTTGTGGGGGTATCTTAAAAACCGTGTGTATCAGACCGTTCCACAAACTCTTCAGGAACTCCGAAATCGCATCACGGCTGAAATCCAAGCCCTACAACGAACACGAATGGCGAGAAGAGCTGTGTTAGAGATGCGACAACGAGCACAGATTTGCATCAGTCTGAATGGTAGCCAGGTTGAAGGTCGTGCCGGACGACTTCGTTGAGACAAAACATTTTGATGGTGAGTAAACATGCTGTAATGGTTGACAATTTCAATTTCATTCACGGTGGCATAAACTGTGTTGGCAGATATTTCGGTGCACAATAAACAGTGGACATTCCCTCTGTTATGCTATGCCATAAATCAATGATTCAATCGCCAGACATGCTCAATAACCACATCAATACGACTGTATGATCAAAAGAAAAATAAGCATTTCCATTTCAGTGGTACAATTTCTTTAAATGAAAAGAGCGTTTTTTCTGACTCACCCTGTAATGAAGTTGAGCATCTCGTATGGCCGGCACAGTCCCCAGACCTCAACATTATTGAGCATTTATGGTCAGTTTTAGAGATTCAAGTAAGACGTCGATTTCCACCGCCATCGTCTCTAAAAGAGTTGGAGGGTATTCTAACTGAAGAATGGCTTAAAATTCCTTTGGAAACAATTCACAAGTTGTATGAATCAATACCTCGGAGAATTGAGGCTGTAATTGCCGCAAAAGGTGGACCTACACCATATTAAATTATATTTTGTTGATTACCTCCGCCAAGGAGGTTATGTTTTTGCCAGGGTTTGTTTGTCTGTTTGTTTGTCTGTCCGTTAGTGTGCAACATAACTCATAAAGTTATGGACAGATTTGGATGAAATTTTCAGGGTTTGTTGGAAATGGGATAAGGAAGAAATGATTAAATTTTGGTGGTGATCGGGGGGGGGGGGGCAGACCAGAAAATTTCATCAAAATCTGTCCATAACTTTTTGAGTTATGTTGCACACTAACGGACAGACAAACAGACAGACAGACAGACAAACCCTGGCAAAAACATAACCTCCTTGGTGTGGGGGGGGCCCACGGGGGGGGGGGCCACTGATCAGCCTTGGTGGAGGTCTGCGCTCTCCGAGTGCTTCTAGTTTTTTAAGGTGTTTCCATTATTTTGTCCAACCCCTGTATATCACAGGTGTCAAACTCATTCTGGTTCAGGGGCCATATTTAGCCCAATTTGATCTCAAGCGGGCCAGACCAGTAAAATAATGACTTAACTAGAAAAGCACTCGGAGAGCGCAGACCTCCGCCAAGCGCAAAAATTCCCCACATAATCGGTGATACAAATCCTACATTTATTTTTTAAAATAAAATCCGCCTTCTGGATCAGATCCGGATCAGCCTTTGAAATGTGATAGAGGACCCCATTGTCAATTCCTGAGTTAAATTTCATCAGTTTTGGTCAATAATTAAGCGAGATATTGGGAAACGAAAATTTTGGCCCCATTTACCACAATGTTAACGAAATTTTTAAAGTGATCCAGAATCCAGGATTTCTTCCGGATCACCCCCAAAAGTTAATCATTTCTTCCTTATCCCATTTCCAACAAACCCTGAAAATTTCATCAAAATCTGTCCATAACTTTTTGAGTTATGTTGCATACTAACGGACAGACAAACAAACAGACAGACAGACAAACCCTGGCAAAAACATAACCTCCTTGGCGGAGGTAATAACCTATAAATAATAAATAACAACCCCGCTGAACCCCTGCACACAAAAGTAACACATTTTCAACAACATGCCCAATACCCACAATGCAATGCGAAGATAAAAAGGTGTGGTCATGACTAAAACTGAGTGATTTAATTCCATTCAACTTAAATTTTTTCGTACTTTCAACTACGTCTACAAATTAGTAGAATATACTTCACATTTTATAGTAACACCATAAAACTTAAATCATTTAAGTGCATTGTAATTAAAGCATTTTAGTGAATACAAATTCCGGGCTTACAGTGTTGGAAAAACTGCCCCAAATGCGTCGCCAGAGTCATTTTGCTTCAAGTCATTTTGATTAATCATGATGATGGGTTAATCTGTGTTAATTTTGACAGCCCTAGTTTCCAGTAAACACATCTTCAGGTCTGTGGACGTACAATCCCATCGTTACCTATTCAGTCGTCATGCTAAAGATCTTGAGCAACTGTTGGATTTTTGTTGCACAAGGTGAACGGCACAGTCGGAATCACCGCATGCCTCCGTGTGTCGAACATCTAATGCAGGGGTGTCAAACTCATTTTCCTTCAGGGCCCACATTCTGCCCGATTTGATCTCAAGTGGGCCGGACCAATAAAATAATAACATAATAACCTATAAATAATGACAACTTCAAATTTTTGTCTTTGTTTTAGTGTGAGGAAAAAAAAAAACATTAAATTATGAAAATACTTACTTTTATAAACTATCCAAACAAAAAAGATGTGACTAACCTGAGAAAATGGAAATTTCTTAAGAAAAATAAGTGCAATTTTAAAAAATATTAAGCCTCAACTTATCACTCATACATGTACAAAGACACTAAACACTTAATAACGGGCAGAAAATTGTTAAAATTGTGCTTAATTTTCTTTAGACATTTCAGGTTGTTTATGTTTGTTCAGGTTATTCATATTTTATTGTTACAGGTGTTAATCCCTCGGGTTTACTACCGTGGTTCAGCACTCCGTCTAAATAGGGTCCTGACCTCTCGTGTCTGAACTGGGGTCTTACCCTCACGAACTAACCCGAAGAGGTACTACTCAGCTGAACTTATTTTGGAACACTCGCCTGTCTTCTAACTACCTTTAATCCCAACCTCTGCCCCGCTAACCCTGGTACCAGAACTGCCAGGAGAAACCCACTCTGTGGTCAGTAATAATACCAGTCCAGTTGGTTTTTGGTAGCTGTTCCACATGGATTAGTGCACTTGTTACATGACAGGTAATAATTTAAAAGCCAGGAAAATAGGCTTTCGGGACATAAAAATGGTAGGTGGATAAAGGCTAAAATACTTTCAGGACCTTTGAGACTTTTGATGTTATGCACACAATAAACCTAACGTTTTACATTCACCAACATATTATGCCACACAGGGAAATAACTCAAGGAGAATTTAGAATTTACTTTTTATAAATTTATTGCAGGCAATTTTAGCAAAGCAAAGCATATACATAAATCATCAATCAATTAATCCCTAATAAAATCATTAAACTGAACTTCTAAAACCATAAATCAATATCCTGATTATTAAACCTAAACTGTCCTCAATTTTCCTTACTTCAACGCAATCCCTGTTGTAATCTCTCAACCCACAGTTCAGCCTTGTGAAAATGTCCCTAATTGTTGCCTCGCTTGATGTCCTCAAGGGGAAGGAAAACATAAAAATAGAATGGTGTTGAAAGTCTCTTTTCTTCAATCAAAAATTGAAAGAAAATCAAAATTGGAAAAGTTCTCAAATAAATAATTATTTCTCTAACCCGAGTATTAATCGGAAAAAGTTACAAAACCGGAGTATTTAGAAAAGTAAAAATCAAAATTAAAGCTTAATCAATATCAAAAAACCTAAATAGGAAAAAGTCAAGAAGTTAGAGAAATTGGATAAATGTAGAAAAATCAAAAACCAAATTTAATCTAATTACTGTAAAAAGTCAAAAGGTAAAAATTAATTTAATTTGCAAAGACAACCTCAACAACTTGATCAGGGCTGCCGAGTTTGTCTTAAAATACTGGGTAAAAGAAAAGAAATAAGAAAATGTAAAAATTCTTCTTCCTTTTCAGTCCGGGCCAAAGTGGAGAAAAATACCAAAAGTCTGTTAAACAGATGGTCCGTCGGCAAATGTTCCCCATAAAGTGGTAAAAGCTCTTAAAATACAGTTCTTGCCTTTAAGAGTCTTTGGTCCTTTGTCATCTGAAGAAATAGGTCTTTGCTTTTAAAAGTTCGATCCGTCGATGCAAAGTTATTCTATCAGATGAACCTCCAGCATTATTTGAGAAGTAAGATTAACTCCGAAGACAATCTGCCACGCTCCTTTCGGGTCTCAAAAGAGCATCGCTCAGAGTTATCTTCTCTACGTTTTACAACGTAGGGCACGCAACTTCTTAGAGCGTCTTGCACTTCTGAAAATGCTATAATAGCGGTTCTGGTTTTTAACCAAACTCTAGGCATTACCTCATTGATGCCTAGACAGTTGACTTCATTGATAGATGAGTAATGTCTAAATGCCTCTAGTAGAACTTCCCTTTTTTACCGGTCTTGACCAGTTTTGGGTGCAGAAAATAGCCTATTGTTTATGTCACTTCTCTTTTCTTAACGTTATCAGTTAGCTTCAGCTGCAGATGGCTCGGTGCTGCTTACTTTACTTCTCCTTTTCTGCTGGATTTTGTCCTAACATGTCCCTTCACTGCTTTAACATGTCTCAACTTGTCTCCTCTACACACAGTAGTCACAAATGAATCAACATTCATTTAAACATTCTTTTCTTAGCTATACTTATTGATCACATTACATATATCTAATTTAATGCAATACATCAGTTCAAATCATCTTTTTAATACTAAGCTGTACTTAACATTGGTTAAAATGCTGGGTGTTACACTTCTTTATGAGGCCTTCTGGTGCCTGGTGTGACCTGTGGGGCCCTGACCTCTGCCTAACTTGACACAGGATAGTTTGTAAATGTAAATATTTTTATAATTTAATGTTATTTTTTGCACTAAAACAAAGGGGAAAAAAAGAAGTTGTTAATTCAAGATTTTTTGCTTAATTTAAGCTTTTTTGCTAAATTTAAGTTTTTTTTGCTAAATTTAAGGTTTTTTTTTGCTTAATTCAAGATTTTTTTTTTACTTAATTGAAGATTTTTTTTTTTGCTTAATTCAATTTTTTTTTTTCCTTAATTCAAGCTAAATTTTTTTTTTTGCTTAATTCAATTCAAGACTGTGGAATTTTTGACTTTCCAAAAACATCCCACGGGCCAGATTGGAACTTTTGGCGGGCCGCATTTGGCCCCCGGGCCGCATGTTTGCATGAGACCCCTGATCTAATACAATAATTGTACGTTGTGATCGACACGCAGCTCAAAGCATTTACATTTACTGTTTAAACACCCAACATCTGGCAACAAATTAAGCTCCTGGTGGATGCTCCCAGTAGGACTTCACAACAATGGCTCCAAATCATTTGTTTTAAATCCACCCCAGAGACTGTTTGCATGTCAGTCACGATGCATTATTTAGTGTGACCGAGCCCAGGGTTTTTGCATCATCACATATAAATAATGACATCTCCAAATTTTTGTCTTTATGAAAAAAAAAAATAAGAAGGAAAAAAAAAACATTAAATTATGAAAATACTTACTTTTATAAACTATCCAAACAAAAAGATGTGACTAACCTGAGAAAATGGAAATTTCTTAAGAAAAATAAGTGCAATTTTAAAAAATATTAAGCCTCAACTTATCACTCATACATGTACAAAGACACTAAACACTTAATAACGGGCAGAAAATTGTTAAAATTGTGCTTAATTTTCTTTAGACATTTCAGGTTGTTTATGTTTGTTCAGGTTATTCATATTTTATTGTTACAGGATAGTTTGTAAATGTAAATACTTTTATAATTTAATGTTATTTTTTGCACTAAAACAAAGGGGAAAAAAAGAAGTTGCTAATTCAAGATTTTTTGCTTAATTTAAGATTTTTTTGCTAAATTTATGATTTTTTTTTCTTAATTCATGATTTTTTTTAAAGAAAAATAAGTGCAATTTTAAAAAATATTATGCCTCAACTTATCACTCATACATGTACAAAGACACTAAACACTTAATAACGGGCAGAAAATTGTTAAAATTGTGCTTAATTTTCTTCAGACATTTCAGGTTGTTTATGTTTGTTCACGTTATTCATGTTTTATTGTTACAGGTTAGTTTGTAAATGTAAATATTTTTATAATTTAATGTTATTTTTTGCACTAAAACAAAGGGGGAAAAAAAGAAGTTGCTAATTCAAGATTTTTTGCTTAATTTAAGATTTTTTTGCTAAATTTATGATTTTTTTTTCTTAATTCAAGATTTTTTTTAAAGAAAAATAAGTGCAATTTTAAAAAATATTATGCCTCAACTTATCACTCATACATGTACAAGGACACTAAACACTTAATAACGGGCAGAAAATTGTTAAAATTGTGCTTAATTTTCTTTAGACGTTTCAGGTTGTTTATGCTTGTTCAGGTTATTCATATTTTACTCTTACAGGATAGTTTGTAAATGTAAATATTTTTATAATTTAATGTTATTTTTTGCACTAAAACAAAGGGGGAAAAAAAGTTGTTAATTCAAGACTTTTTGCTTAATTTAAGCTTTTTTGCTAAATTTAAGATTTTTTTTTTTTGCATAATTCAAGATTTTTTTTTACTTAATTGAAGATTTTTTTTTGCTTAATTCAAATTTTTTCCTTAATTCAAGCAATTTTTTTTTTTTTCTTAATTCAATTCAAGACTGTGGAATTTTCGACTTTGCAAAAACATCCCACGGGCCAGATTGGAACCTTTGGCGGGCCACATGTTTGCATGAGACCCCTGATCTAATGCAATAATTGTACGTTGTGATCGACACGCAGCTCAAAGCATTTACATTTACTGTTTAAACACCCAACATCTGGCAACAAATTAAGCTCCTGGTGAATGCTCCCAGTAGGACTTCACAACAATGGCTCCAAATCATTTGTTTTAAATCCACCCCAGAGACTGTTTGCATGTCAGTCACGATGCATTATTTAGTGTGACCGCCCCCGACAGAGCCCAGGGTTTTTGCATTATCACGTATACAAACACGCTGTCCGTTTCTGCCTCTTCGCACACAGCCCATTGATTCAGAAATCAGAGGTATTTGCGCCCACGTACACACACAATTTTAATGAGTTTCCCACCGAAATCTTGAGCGTGCGTGGAGATGTGTGCGGTACGTAGCTGGTCAACTTGAACGCAGCCTTGTTAAAAAGTCAATTAAAGAGAAACAAAGATGGAAAAAGGGGGACAGAATTGTTTCTCCTCCAAGCTGTTTTCACTTGCAAAGCAGCGAGCGGCCTTAGCGAATGAGTGCATGAGGATTATTTATGGGCAAAGCTCAGCTCTCTGAAGGGAGAGAAGTCCAAGATTATGACTTTCCTTTCAGTGGAATTTAACATCAAAACCAGTTGTCACAATTTACAATTTCACACTTTCTCTCCAATATTCTGCAGTCCTCATGAGGCGGGAGTTCATAAGTGTCTGTGAGCTGCTCAAGTTTTTACTCTGTATGGCTACGGAGATAATGCAAAACAATGGACATGTACTGTCGCTGCTGAAGCTGTGTGCATAGCATGTAGAATTCAATTAACCTGGAAGTTCAATGTTTAACCCTTTCATACACAAATTATGAGAACCTTAATCAATTTTTTTTTTTTTTCCTGAGTTTTTATTCCTCTTTAGGCATGAAAAAAAACAATGCGACTGAAAATTTTCTTCTGAAAAATAAATAAAAATAAATAAACAAAATAAAAATAATTGACATTTTTTTTTTTAAAAATATTAAATTTATCAAAAAATTTTAAATTAACCCTTTCATGCACAAATTATGAGAACCTTAATCAATTTTTTTTTTTTCCTGAGTGTTTTTATTCTTCTTTAGGCATGAAAAAAACAATGCGACTGAAAATTTCCTCTGAAAAATAAATAAAAATAAATAAATAAAATAAAAATAATTGAAAAAAATGTTAAAAAACATTAAATTTAGCAAAAAATCTTAAATTAACCCTTTCATGCACAAATTATAAGAACCTTAATCAAAAATTTTTCCTAAGTGTTTTTATTCCTCTTTAGGCATGAAAAAAACAACGCGACTGAAAATGTTCTTCTGAAAAAACAATAAAATAAAAATAATTGAAAATTTTTTTAAAAAAATATTAAATTTAGCAAAAAATCTTAAATTAACCCTTTCATGCACAAATTATGAGAACCTTAATCAAAATTTTTTCCTAAGTGTTTTTATTCCTCTTTAGGCATGAAAAAAACAACGCAACTGAAAATTTTCTTCTGAAAAATAAATAAAAAGAAATAAATAAAATAAAAATAATTGAAAAATTTTTTTAAAAATATTAAAATTAGCAAAAAATCTTAAATTAACCCTTTCATGCACAAATTATAAGAACTTTAATCAAAATTTTTTCCTAAGTGTTTTTATTCCTCTTTAGGCATGAAAAAACAACGCAACTGAAAATTTTCTTCTGAAAAATGAATAAAAATAAATAAATAAAATAAAAATAATTGAAATTTTTTTTTAAAAAATATTAAATTTAGCAAAAAATTTAAATGAACCCTTTCATGCACAAATTATCAGAACCTTAATCAAAATTTTTTCCTAAGTGTTTTGATTCCTCTTTAGGCATGAAAAAAACAATGCAACTGAAAATGTTCTTCTGAAAAATAAATAAAAATAAATAAATAAAATAAAAATAATTGAAATTTAAAAAAAAAAAAATATTAAATTTAGCAAAAAATCTTAAATTAACCCTTTCATGCACAAATTATGAGAACCTTAATCAATTTTTTTTTTTCCCTGAATGTTTTTATTCCTCTTTAGGCATGAAAAAAACAATGCAACTGAAAATCTTCTTCTGAAAAATAAATAAAAATAAATAAATAAAATAAAAATAATTGAAATTTTTTTTAAAAAATATTAAATTTAGCAAAAAATCTTAAATTAACCCTTTCATGCACAAATTATGAGAACCTTAATCAAAATTTTTTTTCCTGAGTGTTTTTATTCCTCTTTAGGCATGAAAAAAACAATGCGACTGAAAATGTTCTTCTGAAAAATAAATGAAAATAAATAAATAAAATAAAAATAATTGAAAAAAAAATTAAAAATACATTAAAAAAAATAATAATTAAAAAAAAAAAAAATTCTTATGAACCTATTTTTCATGAAGTTGCAAAAATGTCCACTCAGCTGGACACCACACGTTTAACCCTTTCATGCATACTGGTCACTACAGTGGACAGTTATTCTACAGCTGTTCTCTTGTATATTGATGGATTTTGTTGTTTTAGTTGCATATCAGCCAACACAGTGGACACTTACGCACCATCCCATAATACACTGCAATTCATACCGTTACTTCAACTTTGCAGCTCTTGAGAAACCTGATCTGTAGCAACATATTTGAGTGTAAATCAATTGCTAATTGTTATTAGACTGTAATTAACAGGTTAAAAAAATTACAGGGTGTTTTGTTGTTTTTAGCATATTATTTGCATGATTAATTTTTATTATAGTATGTTAAAATGCGAGAAAACATCAGATTAGTGACATTCAAAAAACATTTATTTCATAGTTTTCACACAGTATGACAGTAAATGCATGTTTCTTTGCTTAAAAAATTAAACGCATAGTGTCCAGCTGAGTGGATATTTTGTTAATCCATGAAAAACAGGTTCATTAAAAAAAAAAAAAAAAGTTTAATAACATTGTTTTTTTCATGCCTAAAAAGGAATAAAAACACTCAGGAAAAAAATCTTGATTAAGGTTCTCATAATTCATGCATGAAAGGGTTAATTTTTGATGCACAGAAACATGTATTTAGTGATAAATTGTGTGAAAACTATGGGGAGGGCTTGTAATTCTGGGGGTTTATGATCAGGAGAGATCTACATAATGTTACCGATTCATGTCAGAAAAGATATGTAGTGTCTTAAAACGTTAATAAAGATATGTGTAAAAAAAACAAAAAAAAAACAACGAAAAGAACAACAAAATCCATGAATATACAAGAGAACAGCTGTAGAATAACTGTCCACTGTAGTGACCAGTATGTATGAAAGGGTTAAAGAGTCACTGTATAAAATGAATATGTACTTGTGTGGTTATGCTAATATTGAAGTTGGTTTTATGTTGAGAGCTACACTGCAAAAATTTTAATCTTACCAAGTGTATTTTTCTCATTTCTAGTCCAAATATCTCATCCTGTCATGCATAATCAGCCAACACAGTGGGCGCTCATCAAGGTAATTATCGTTAACGAAAACTAACGAAATGACGAAAACTAGAATTGTAAAAACATTTTCGTTAACTGAAATAAATAAAAACTATACTGAACAAAAATATAAATGCCCCACTTTTGTTTTTGCTCCCATTTTTCGTGAGCTGAACTCAAAGATCTAAAACTTTTTCCGTGTACACACAAGGTTTATTTCTCTCAAATATTGTTCACAAATCTGTCTAAATTTGTGTTAGTGAACACTTCTCCTTTGTCCTTTGCTGAGATAATCCATCCACCTCACAGGTGTGGCATATCAAGATGCTGATTAGACAGCAGGATTATTGCACAGGTGTGCCTTAGGCTGGCCACAATAAAAGGCCACTCCAAAATGTGCAGTTTTATCACACAGCACAATACCACAGATGTCACAAGTTTTGAGGGAATATGAAATTGGCATGCTGACTTCAGGAATCTCCAGCAGAGCTTTTGCCTGTGAATTGAATGTTCATTTCTCTACCATAAGCCATCTCCAAAGCTGTTTCAGAGAATTCATGAAGAAGACTGTGCGAGGAAAATGGTGGTCACACCAAATACTGACTGGTTTTCTGACCCCCCTGGACCACCCAATACAGTAAAACTGCACATTTTAGAGTGGCCTTATATTGTGGCCAGCCTAAGTCACACCTGTGCAATAATCCTGCTGTCTAATCAGCATCTTGATCTGCCACACCTGTGAGGTGGATGGATTATCTCAGCAAAGGACAAAGGAGAAGTGCTCACTAACACAGATTTAGACAAATTTATGAACAATATTTGAGAGAAATGGGCCTTTTGTGTACATAGCTCATGAAAAGCTCATGAAAAATGGGAGCAAAAACAAAAGTGGGGCATTTATATTTTTGTTCAGTGTATAATTAAAAGGAAAAAAATTATAACTAACTGAAACTGTATTGTGTGTTTACAAAACTAACTAAAACGTATAAAAATTATGGATAAAATTCCCTTCGTTTTCGTCTTTGTCGATGTTGGATTGATATGAAATCGATTTATTTCCCTTGAGCGATTTTAGCTGCTGGCACCATATGATATTTAACGGTCCGTCACTTCTTGTCACTAGTGGTTTAGAGTCATCTTCTCTGACAGTCTAACAATTAACAATTGATTTACACTAAAACATGTTACTGCAGATCAGGTTTATTAAGAACAGCAAAGTTAGAGTAATTGTATGAATCACAGTGTATGGGATGGTGCATAAGTGTCCACTGTGTTGGCTGATACGGAACTAAAACAACAAAACCCATGAATATACAAGAGAACAGCTGGAGAAGAACTGTCCACTGGAGTGACTTATGCATGAAAGAGTTAAAGAGTCACTGTGTAAAATGAATATGTACTTGTGTGGTTATGTCAATACTGAAGTCGGTTTTGTGTTGAGAGCTACACTGCAAAAAATTTAAATCTTACCAAATGTGTTTTTCTCATTTCTAGTCCAAATATCTCATCCTGTCATGCATATGAGCCAACACAGTGGGCGCTCATCAAGGTAATTATCGTTAACGAAAACTAACGAAATGACGAAAACTAGAATTGTAAAAACATTTTCATTAACTGAAATAAATAAAAACTATAATTGAAAGAAAAAAAGTTATAACTAACTGAAACTGTATTGTGTGTTTACAAAACTAACTAAAACGTAAAAAAAATTGTGGATAAAATTCCCTTCGTTTTCGTCTTTGTCGGATTGATATGAAATAGACTTATTTCCCTTGAGCAATTTTAGCTAGCGGCACCATATGATATTTAACGGTCCGTCACTTCTCGTCACTAGTGGTTTAGAGTAGTCTTCTCTGACAGTCTAACAATTAACAATTGATTTACACCAGGGGTGTCCAAACTTTTTTTAACGAGGGCCAGATCTGATAATGTGGACATTGCCAGGGGCCAGTGGTCCCTTCGGACATTTTTTAAACAGTAAAAATTGCATATAAATGCGCTGTTCTACACAATTTTATTTTCATTGTCACAATATCATTTTTTTAAATGGCAACGTAACCAAATCTAAGCCACTCAGGTGTGAACTAATTAAAAAAAAAAAAAAAAAAACAATTCTGTCTTCCTTTCACATCTGGAGTCAGATAACATAGAACAAACTGTATAGAGTATCTTAAACATCCAAGTTGATAAAAATCTTAACCCCACATTCATTTTAAACATGACTTATATGAGTAATCATTACTCATATATTACTCAGTAATGTAAAGTCTGTTAACGTTTAAGATGAAAACATATGACTCTTACTCTTGTCTTTCACAAAATCATTCAGAAAGTAATATTTTGTGTCACATCTACAGGTACATAACACCAGCAGTTAGAGGCAACTAACCTGGCAACTTGGTAGCCTGCCCTGGTGGTGAATTCACTGAACTCCGAGGTTCACATGAAGAGTCACTGTTGTGAGTTTAAAGCAGCTTGAATTTGCTTCACTTTTTCGGAGCGCTCACTCCCTGCTAGCTTGTCGTATGCGTTAGCATGTTTTGTCTGCTCGTGTGTCTTTACATTGAATTCCTTAAACAAGGCAACAGTCTCTTGACAAATTAGGCAAACACAATCGCCTCAATTTTCAGTGAAAAAAAATTGTAATTCCCATCTCTTCTGGAAGCGGCGGCCCTCACTGTCAACTTCCGTTTTTTTATTTACAGGCACCGTGGTTAGAAATTAGCGAAAAGGGTTCACGGTAAGGTCACAGAGCCAGATAGAGTTAGAGTGGTGCTGCCACCATGAGGTGAACGGAGAAACTGCATTTGGAACCTTTTATGATTCATGTACTCGGCAAGGTTATAATAGTTTTGGATTTTTAATTATAGTTTAGTTTTAATTAGTTTTGACTTTTTTTTCTCTTATTCAGTTAGTTTTAATTAGTTTTAAGAGCAGGTTTATTAGTTTTTATTAGTTATCGTTTTTTTCTGAATGCTTAGTTTTAGTTTAGTTTAGTTTTAGTATTAGTTTTAGTTATTTTATATATTTTATCTTCCTCATCATCCTATTCAAAGAAATTAGTGAGGCGTGGATATGGGTTACCCTGGACACTTTATTTGGGGGTCGGGTTAGGGCAGCTCATGGACTGAGCAGAGACACAATGTACCGTACAATGTATAAATTCCCTATAGCAGGTTGAGGGGGGGTGCAATCCATACACAACATCACTTGCGTGAAACAATGCGAAGATGTGCAAAGCATGAGAGGAGATGCACAAAGCAGCCAGCAGTTAAACCAGATAGAAACATATATAACCAGCTAACCAGCAGTTAAAGCAGATAGGAACATATTATAAACGAGCCAACCAGCAGTTAAAGCAGATAGGAACATATTATAAACCAGCTAACCAGCAGTTAAAGCAGATAGGAACATATTATAAACCAGCTAACCAGCAGTTAAAGCAGATAGGAACCTATTATAAACCAGCTAACCAGCAGTTAAAACAGATAGGAACCTATTATAAACCAGCTAACCAGCAGTTAAAGCAGATAGAAACAAACCAGCTAACCAGCAGTTAAAGCAGATAGGAACCTATTATAAACCAGCCAACCAGCAGTTAAAGCAGATAGGAACATATATAAACCACTTATAAACATATATAACCCAGTCCATCAGCAGTAAACCACACCTTAGCAGATCTCTCATCTCTTAATCATCTCCAGTTCCATTATTAGCCAACTTTGCTTCAGTTCAGTTCAGCTAGCTGTAGCTGTAACATCAAACGTTTTTTAACATTCTAACAGGTTCCATACCTGTCATTGGATTAGTTTTCCTCCTCCTCTTTTCTCCTCTTCTAAACTGTGCAGTTCAGGGCTTGGAAGGCCTTTTCATGGTGATAAACTCTCCAGTTTTTACCTGGATGCTAGTTCAACACTGACTCTGTCCTTTAGCTCAGCTCTGTCTCTGTCACTCACGCGCACACACACGGTACGCCAAAAAAAAAAAAAAAAAAAAAAACCCGACCCATGTATCACTACAGTAAACCCCAGACAGGACTGTGCTGCTGTGTCCCAGCTTTAGTCTGTATGTTCCAGGTAGAGTGGGGACCAGAAGACGACTGGAAACCACCAGTGACCACACATGACAGACTGTGTAGTGTTGTATGGTGTCACCAGCTCAAACTGCTGGAGCGAAATAAATCAATTTGATATCAATCTGACATTGACAAAGACGAAAACGAAGGGAATTGTATCCATAATTTTTATACGTTTTAGTTAGTTTTGTAAGCTCACAATACAGTTTCAGTTAGTTATCGTTTTTTTCTTTTAATTAGAGTTTTTATTAATTTCAGTTAACGAAAATGTTTTTTCAATTTTAGTTTTCGTCATTTCGTTCGTTTTCGTTAACGATAATAACCTTGGTACTCGGTTCAACAGTCCAAGCAGGCCATAAATAATACAATATATAACCCAAGCTGTGGGCCGTATAAAATCTGACCGCGGGCCGTGATTGGTCTTCCGGGCCGGACTTCGGACATGCCTGATTTACATTAAAACATGTTACTGCAGATCCGGTTTATTCAGAACAGCAAAGTTAGAGTAATTGTATGAATCACAGTGTATGGGATGGTGCATAAGCGTCCACTGTGTTGGCTGATACGGAACTAAAACAACAAAACCCATGAATATACAAGACAACAGCTGGAGAAGAACTGTCCACTGGAGTGACCACTGTGCATGAAAGGGTTAAACAGTTTCAGGAGTGGATTTTGGTCGACGGTGGATGTTTGGGTCTTTATGGGTTAATGCTCAAACTTTTCACATCATACATTGAAATCACTGAACATTCTTTTGCTTTGACAAAACAACACAAATATGGACTTTTCCTCCGTGCATTCACACACAGACACAAAACAGAAGACATCTCTGTGGGCGTTCTGTGTTCAGTAGTTCTACACTCCTCTATAACTTCCATAATGAAATATGAATTGCACGAAATATTTTTAAAAAATCGAATCTTTCTCCTAGATTTCATGTCGCTTTCAAAAAGAACCTCCTAATTGTGAGTCCACAGGATGATACCGTGGCTCCTCTGTTACAACAGAATTGGATACAAGTACATTTACTTTCCAACCATCGATGAATAAAAGAGAAGCCATGTGTTATAATTACAAAACCAGACACTGGGTCACATTCTGAATGACTTGAAAAGATGATGAATTAACCCTAACCTTGTTACGAGATGAGTTTAAAAAGGAAGTGTCTAATGGATCATGAAGCAGATTCAATGGATTTTATACTGCGGATAAAAACGTTCACATGTTAAATGAAATACTTCAGCTGCTTCAGTAAAGCCGTCGACTGCAGGTGTCTGAACTCATCGTACTGTTTGGTTAAAAGGCTGATAAAATGGTATTAGAACCTGCACTTTTACTGGGCTGCTGGAATGATCAAATCTGTTCTGATATTCTTTTTTTTTTGTATTTGTGAATGATATAAATGTATCCACAATGCCTCTGCGCTCAAGAGCATCCCTGAGGGCTGAAGGTTATACAACATATTTCACATTCTTCCAGAGGTATTAGTGAAATCTGAGTCCATGAGGCATAAAAACACCAGATACTCCTGATCCTCACATGATTTCAGATACAAGATATGCACATGTTCCATTATACGCAGAATGTAGAGGAGACGTGCAGGGCTTTTAGTCACAATAAAAGCCATGATTTTACACTATAAACAAAAAGTTAAGGATGTTTTTAATTTTTGGGCTATTTGTTTTTTTTCAGTTGGGATTCTTACACAGCTCTTTTTCACTTTTTTGGGTGTGAACTGAATTGAAATACATTTTTTAAATGACCAGACATAGTTTTATTTGCAAATGGCAAAAATTATAAAAAAAAAATTACCAAAAAAAGAAATATCCTTATCTTTTGTTTGTAGTGTATGTAGTTGCAGTGTAATACAGTATCTAATCAGAATAGAACTAGAAAAGCACTGGAAGAGCACAGACCTCTGCCAAGGCAGAGCAATATTTTAAATTAAAAAATATATATATATTCTCAATAAAAAAACTTCACATTAATAATACAAAAAAAACATTTTCAATCAAAAAAAAATTTCAATCAAAAAAATATTTTCTATTAAAAAAAAAAAACAACTTAACTTTAATAAAACAAACCAAAAAAAATTTTTCAATCAAAGCAAAAAAGTGTTTGAATGCAAAAAAAATTATGTTCCATTATATGCAGAATGTAGAGGAGACGTGCAGGGCTTTTAGTCACAATAAAAGCCATGATTTTACACTACAAACAAAAAGTTAAGGATGTTTTTAATTTTTGGGCTATTTTTTTCAGTTGGGATTCTTGCACAGCTCCTTTTACTTTTTTGTGTGTGAACTGAATTGAAACACATTTTTTTAACGACCAGACATAGTTTTATTTGCAAATGGCAAAAATTATAAAAAAAAAAAATTACCAAAAAAAGAAATATCCTTATCTTTTGTTTGTAGTGTATGTCGTTGCAGTGTAATACAGTATCTAATCAGAATAGAACTAGAAAAGCACTGGAAGAGCGCAGACCTCCGCCAAGGCAGAGCAATATTTTAAATAAAAAAATATATATTCTCAATAAAAAAAACTTCACATTAATAATACAAAAAAACCCTTTTCAATCAAAAAAAAAAATTTCAATCAAAAAAATATTTTCTGTCAAAAAAACCTTAACTTTAATAAAACAAACAAACAATTATTTTTGATAAAAAGAAAAAAAGCGTTCAAATGCAAAAAAATTGTTCCATTATACGCAGAATGTACAGGAGACGTGTAGGACTTCTCGTCACAATAAAAGCCATGATTTTACACTACAAACAAACAGTTAAGGATGTTTTTAATTTTTGGGCTATTTTTTACAGTTGGGATTCTTGCACAGCTCCTTTTACTTTTTTGTGTGTGAACTGAATTGAAACACATTTTTTTAATGACCAGACATAGTTTTATTTGCAAATGGCAAAAAGTATAAAAAAAAATTACCAAAAAAAGAAATATCCTTATCTTATTGTTTGTAGTGAATGTAATTGCAGTGTAATATAGTATGTAATCAGCGTAGAACTAGAAAAGCACTCAAAGAGCGCAGACCTCTGTCAAGGCAGAGCAATATATTCGATCAAAAAAAAAAAAATTTTTAATCAAAAAAAAAAAAACTTCACTTTAATAAAACAAAAAGAAAAACTTTTCAATCAAAGCAAAAAAGTGTTTGAATGCAAAAAAAAATATGCTCCATTATATGCAGAATGTAGAAGAGACGTGCAGGGCTTTTAGTCACAATAAAAGCCATGATTTTACACTACAAACAAAAAGTTAAGGATGTTTTTAATTTTTGGGCTATTTTTTTCCGTTGGGATTCTTGAACAGCTCCTTTTACTTTTTTGTGTGTGAACTGAATTGAAACACATTCAGTAAATGGCAAAAAAAAAAAAAAAAAAAAAAAGACCAAAAAAAACCCAAAACAGAAATATCCTTAACTTTTGGTTTGTAGTGTGTGTAGTTGCAGTGTAATACAGTATCTAATCAGAATAGAACTAGAAAAGCACTGGAAGAGCGCAGACCTCCACCAAGGCACAGCAATATTTTAAATTTTAAAAAAAATATTTTCATTCATTCATTCATTCATTTTCTGAACCCGCTTTATCCTCACTAGGGTCACGGGGGTCGCTTGGAGCCTATCCCAGCTACACAGGGGCGAAGGCGGGGTACACCCTGGACAAGTTGCCAGTTCATCGCAGGGCTGACATATAGAGACAAACAATCACTCTCTCATTCACACCTATGGGCAATTTAGATTAACCAATTAACCTATTAGTGCATGTTTTTGGATTGTGGGAGGAAGCCGGAGTACCCGGAGAGAACCCACGCAGACACGGGGAGAACATGCAAACTCCACACAGAAAGGTCCCACCCCCCGTCGACTGGTGTTGGAATCGAACCCAGGACCTTCTTGCTGTGAGGCACGAGTGCTAACCACTGCACCACCGTGTCGCCCCGAAAATATTGAAAATATTTTCAATAAACAAAAAACTTCACTTTAATAAAACAAACAAACAAAAAAACCTTTTCAATCAAAGAAAAAAAAGTGAATGCAACAAAAAATATTTGAGATCCATAAAACTGCATTTGAACTTTTTTTTTTTTTTTTTCTTTTCTTTTTCTTTTTTTTTTGGGCTCAGCTGGCTGACAGGCAGCTGTCTGTACTGATAAGGCAGCAGCCGACACCAACTGTACTCCCAGTCATCATTGCCCATTTTTCTAACACCTTTGCTTGTGTATCCTCTTTTATTTGGACATTTTACCAGGGTGTATCTCACACTACTTTTTTTTTTTTTCCCTACTTGTCTTGTCCAGCGTTCTAACAGCAGAATGGTAGTCTGGTTCCTTTTGGTGCTGAACAAATTTGCTTTGCCAAGGGTAACTTCATAAAGTATATGAAGCGCCCTTTGATATTCTACTGTGTTTATTAGGAGTTTTGTTGAACCACATTTCGATGCCGGACCTGACATAGGGGGTGGGGGTGGGGGGGTAGAAGAAGGGGAGAGAACAAGAGAGAAGAAGGTGGAGAAGACCCTCACAAGAAAGTATCAACAATACAAACAGCAACAACCATGGAGACAATTATAATGGTGACAATAACTACAACCAGAACTGAGTAAACTGGGCAGAAGAGAGAGGAAAAAAAAAACCCAAACAAAACTACAAAAAAACAACACAACAATGAGATACATAAGACCTATGAAATGAAGAATATAAGAAAGCATGAACAAAATGTCATATACCACATTCGTACAAATAATACCTATAACAAATAATACCAGAAACAAATCCACACAACATCAGTTGTTCACATTCATCTGCTGTGACAGAGTGAACCAGGCAAACAGACTGAGGTGAAGAACACACACATGCAACCGCACTCCCTCCAAGGATCAGGGACCGACCAAGAGGGCCCCAAGGCCCGGCCATCCAGCAGACACCACAGAGAGAGGGGATCCAGCCCACCCCCCCCCCCGAGAGGCAACAGTGTACCCGCCCCGAAGATGGTCGAGGGAGGCCCCCCACCAGAGGCCCCACAGCAGCCGAGCACAGGCCCCAGGAGGCCAGGGACACCAGCCGCCAACCCCCACGCCGGGGGCCGGCCCCCCAGGGGCAGGCAGGACGCCGGCCCCCGAGCCCCACGAGCCCAGGAGCCACCCATCTCCCCGGGCAGGGGTCCCACCCAGCACACTGGGCGGCCAGGCCGGCCCAGACCGCCACCCGCTGCAGGCCAGTGCGCACCCCGATGCCACAGCCAAGCGCCCTGGGGGCCCGGAGGCCCACCTCCCCATCCCACCAAGCCCAACCCCCAAACCCCACACACACCCCAGTCCCCCACTCACCCACACAAGCATATGCACACACACACCCACTGACCCACTGACTCCCAGACATACACACCACCCATACCACATGTTCGACCATTCACACACACACACACACACACACACGCACACCCACAAACACCTCCACCAATGCCCATACACCCACCTACCCACATGCACGCCCACACATACACATCTACATGTACACACATACCCACACATGTACCCACATCCATCAACAGCCCCTCCCACCCACCTGCACACACCAGACAAGCGTTTTCGGAGTGCCGCTCCCCCCAGCAGCGAGCAGCACCGCTGTGAGTCCCCCCAAGGCGCGGCACCCGAGCGCAGCCCCAGCACCAACCGCAGCCCAGGGCGGCAACACCAGCCGCCAGGAACCCCACTGCGGTCCACCACCCCGCCAGCAACCGCCACACCCCCGATGCCCACATACACACATCTTTCCCGGTCCCAACACGACCTGCGGCGGGCAAGAGAGCGGCTAGCCCAGCGCCCCCCCCCCCCCCCGACCACAATTCCCATGCACACACATCATTCATCATTTGAACATTTTTTTTCTTTGGTTGAAAGGGTGTTTTTGTTTTATTTTTTATTTTAGTCATCTCTTTTGTATTTGGGCCATATTAGAGGTAGGATATTTGTGTCTTTATTAATCAGTCTCAAACTATACATATATTGCATTCAAACACTTTTTTCTTTGATTGAAAAAGGTTTGGTTTTTTTTTTAATTGAAGTGAAGTTTTTTTTATTGATTTTTTTTTTTTTTTTTTCTTATTGAATTTTTTTTTTTTTTTTTTGTTAAAGCAATAAAGTAACAAATCTACCTTCATACAAGCATAGCATTAACAGTTTAGACCACAGGGAAATGTTTGAAAATGTATAATTCCATTTAAAAAAGCAAAATCTCACTCATTAATTTCTCCTAAACCGTCTGCATCTGCACTAGTGTGAACTTTGCAAACTAAGTAGAAATAAAACATGGCACAGACATTGGAGTTTTAATAACTGCAGTAAGAGCTGAATAATACATTCTGTAATTGCTTTGCTAATATTAATATTTATTTCATGTTTTTTTTAGTGTTTTCTTGTGTTCTTTTTCAGCTATTTAATGCTGTGTCCTTCCTGATAAAAGTACCGTTTCTGTGAACATTTTTATGGTAAAAGCATTAGTTTCAAGGCGACGAAATGTACTTGAGGAACTGAGGTGAAAACAAAAATACTATGCAGCTGGAAATTCACATAGTTTTATTTTGATCTTGTTTACCTGCTTGCTGTGCAGATTAAAAGGTCAAAGAAAAAATCAGGTCTTCATCCTTTTTGCCAGAGAAACAAAGATAAGACAGCGTCCATATAGTCAGAACTTACATCTATACAAGTGTTAATGCAAACACTCTAATTATTAGTAGTACTTAATCTAGAATAGTTATATAGTTTATTTTCAATGCTCTTTTTTCTTGATCCATTTCATGTTGTAGGAAAAACAATATAAGGATAAAACTGCTTAGTTCGTCTCTTTCAATTTCCCCAACATACATCTGGATTTAATGTCATATCCACCTTCTCTATTGTGTATTTATTTTTTGAGACCATGACATGTTTCAGTAATGCAGTGTTTCTCAAACTGTGGGGCGGGCCTCCCCAGTGGGGCACGAAGGCTTTCCGGGGGGGCATGGGATCATTCCTAGGTGTTTATTTTTTTTTTCAGGTTAGAACATGTAGCAGGTGGAACTAATGTTTTAGCGTTGGAGCACCCTGGACTCATTTTAGGGACGTACAACAAACAAATCTACTGCCATGGTGATCTGTCACTAAACTAAAGAAAGAGTTTAGGTTTGGACAATGGACAAGGATTGGACTGGAAAAGGAAAATGTGCAATGTTTCTGGTTTTGCACAATTTGTACAGATTGCACTTTAATGTTCTGAGATGTGCAACGGAAACAGGCTCATTACAGCCACTGATATTGTTAAAATGTTCATCTTTGTTTCCAAAATTTGTTTGTTGTTCTACAAAAAAATTTACCTTATTGTCATAGTTGTAAGATAATTACACATTTCCTGTTTTTAATTGGAAAAATAATGTCTCAGGGAGCAGTTTTGTTGAGTTCATTTATATTGTTCAATCAAAAATCGAAGTTATTTTTAATTTGCACAACAAATTATTCAAGGAAAAGCAAAAAGTATTCTAACGATATTGATGTTTCTTTCAATAAAAGTTATAATTGCACCACAGGTACTATGTTGTTGGGGTTGAGGGGGGGCTTGGAGATTTTTCGTGCTCCAAAGGGGGGGCCCGACAGAAAAAGACTGAGAATCACTGCAGTAATGACAGTCATGAACTAGAAAGCACTCGTAGAGCGCAGACCTCCGCCAAGGCAGATCAGTGCCTGCCCCCCCCCCCCCCCATCACCACCAAAATTGAATCCTTTGTTCCTTGTGCCTGTATCAACATTTCCTGAAATTTTCATCCAAATCCATCCACAACTTTTTGAGTTATCTTGTACACAGACACACACACACACACACACACACACACACACAGACAAACCAACGCGGGCAAAAACATAACCTCCTTGGCAGAGGTAATACACTGTAAGCCCTGATAAGTAGAGTTTACTCAAAAAATATGAGGCAAGTGATTGCACTTAAATGATTTGAGTAATGATCGACTAATCAATTGGTTTAAGTAGGTTCAACTTTAATGCTAAAAGTATCGAACTTAAACTATTAAGTAGAAAACACTAAAAGACAAGTTATTTTTACTTTAAATCTGTTGTAAAATCAACCCCACTATCCAACCATTCAACTCAGCATTTTAGGTTACACTGACTAATGTTCTCAATTGCAGCCAGATTAATTTATCATTAATTAAACAACTTTTTATAAAATAATCAAACTCAAAATCCTATTACTGACCAAAATACTTACAAAGTTATTCAACGTAATATATTGTAGCATGAATGGAAATTAGCTCAATGTCTTTTGCCAGTACAGAAAGTACAATTAATTTTACAAGACATTAAGATTTCCATCATGCTATATCAGTCTCAGATGAACAGTAAAGCCATTGTTCTTCCTCTGGCTCTGACTCATGGTGCAGCTCTACAAAAATACAAAAACAAACACAAAAAGGCCAATAAACACTGACATACACACATTAAATCCAAATTAACACTAACACCACAACCCCGCTGAACCCCTGCACAGAAAAAGAACACATTTTCAACAACAGGCCCAATACCCACAATGCAATGCGAAGATAAAAAGGTGTGGTCATGACTAAAACTTAGTGATTTAATTCCATTCAACTTAAACTTTTTCGTACTTTCAACGATGTCTACGAATTAGTAGAATATACTGAACATTTTATAGTAACATCATAAAACTTAGATCATTTAAGTGCATTGTAATTAAAGCATTTTAGTAAATACAAATTCCGAGCTTACAATGTAACTGCATTGTATTCACTGATCTGAAACAGAAACAACCCTCTACTCTTTCCACCTGCACGTAGATGATATTTCACATCCACTGGACAGTTATTTGCTGAAAAGCAGGACCTGAAGTTTGGATTTCACCTCCAAACCTCAATCTAACACCTCCAATGTGGAACAGTGTTGACTGATAAATACACAACGTCATTCCTCCTCCGAACCCACTGTTGTCTGTATGTGTGTGTGTGTGTGTGTGTGTGTGTGTGTGTGCATGCATGTGTCTGTATGCATGAGGCATCTTGAATGGAGTATGTATGACAGCCCCAGCAACACCTGGCCTCCCCAGCAGGAAGCTGTGTATCTAATAATGAGAGGAAGTGTCAGGGACACACAAGGTGCACCCAGCAGCGAGAAGCGTAGAAAGACGACCACGGACTCTGTCGTAAGGCCGCCGACTATCAACACACACACACACACACACACTCACACACACACACTCACACTCACACTCACACTCATCCCGTCTCTGTTTTCCAACTATAAACCACAAGAGGGGGAGAGAGATAATCACATTTTCTGTCAAACTGAATAGGTGATGGCAGCTCAAGAGAAAAAAAAAAATAGACTAATGCAAATGTGCCTGTTTGTTTCTTTTTCTGCAAGCATCAGCTGTCACCGCCGCTCAGGTTTCACTGGAGCAATAACTCTGTCCTCCCTGGAAGCTACCCATGAATCAAACCCTGGTCATTTAACTGACAGCTCATTACCCTCCCCTTAACACAGACAACAACCTTGGAAAGTGGCGGAGAAGCTGAAAGAATCAAGTTAGATTTTTGTATTCACGTCATAAGACAAAAAAAAAAAAAAAAAAAAAAAAAGGACACGGGCACAAAGGTGGAAAAGATCTGCTCGCTTCCAATTGTAAAAGTGTATCCTTGCTTTTCAGCTAAAATTTGCTTAGAGGTCTTATTTCTGTCTTTGTGCATAAGAAATCAATATAAGTGAATCCCCAAAGGAACTCTGTGTTGGTAAATGCAAGTTCTGCAAATTGACAGGATTTCAGTTCGGCTGCAACATGCTGATGGTCATGTGAACTATGTTTTCAGGTCAAAAATGTCCAGTTTCATCACTATTAACCCTTTCATGCATAGGTCACTACAGTGGACAGTTATTCTACGGCTGTTCTCTTGTATATTAATGGGTTTTGTTGTTTTAGTTTCATATCAGCCAACACAGTGATGCTTATGCACCATTCCATACACTGACATTCATACCATTACTGTAACTTTGCTGTTCTTGATAAACCTAATGCACTAACATGTTTTAGTGTAAATCACTTATTTGTTAGACAAGGTTTTTTTTTTTTTTTTTGTGCATACTATCTCCATATTTACTAGCATTAGAATATATTAAAATGTGAGAAGACATCAGATTAGCAGCATTAAAAATGTTTTTATTTCATTGTTTTCATATCACTTTCTGATATTGGGCTTTAAACACATGTTTCTTTACCTCAAAAATTAAACGCATGGATAATTTTGTAACTCAATAGAAAAAAAAAACTTGATCGCATTGTTTTTTTCATGCCTAAGGAGGAATAAAAATACTCAAGAAAAAAATCTTGACTAAGGTTCTCATAAGTCATGCATGAAAGGGTTAATGCTATATTTTCATGTCACAAATGGCCAAGTTATATTTGAACTGAATTTACCTGAAAAACAAATATTCTATTCTTTTAGATTCCCCAGTTTTTCTTACAAGATTCTATCCTACATATCACATGTTTCATTTTTACAGGTTGCAATATGGAGTATGGTGCTGATCCATCTTGCTTATGTTACACCAATACATACATTAAGAATGTCACATGTAGGCATGTAACGATTACTGGTATAACAATAAACCGTGGTAAAATTGCTGACGGTTAGTATTACCGTTTAAATTCTAATTATCATGATAACCATGTTTGATTACTGCACTTTTAGGGAAAAAACACCTATGTAAAGATCTGCTTTTATGTCAAATATTTGAGTATAGTTTTAATTTATTACAATTTTAAATGTATATACCTAATATTTGGAACCAATATTCACTTTTAAAGTCTTTGAAAAGGTTCGTTAAGCATCTGTGTGTTATTTATGCAATAAATTATATACATTTTTCAAATCGGATTTTATATTTTTTTTTGTGTGTTTTTTTGTCCTTTTATGGTTTTATATTAGGTTAAAGTGAAAAAAAATAATAGGCAGGTGATATAGATGAAGTTGTGCTGGAAAAAAAAGACACCAAACATGGGTATAGTAAACATTTGTTTATATAGTACATAACGGCGAAATCAAAAGGACTGAAAAACAGACAAAATAGGCTCAGACCCCTAAGGGTTAATATTTGAATGTTTCTGCCAACAGAGCATTGTGCCAATTTTTTTTTTTTTTTTTTTCATTTTTATCTATTCATTTTTTTTTAAATACAACTTGGTTAAATTATTTCAGCGTGTGTATCAGTACTTTTTGAACATTATAAGCACAATTTCAACAATACCGTGATAATAATGATAACCATTATAATTTTTTTTATAATAACTGTGATGTGAAATTTTCATATCGTTACATCCCTAGTCACATCTCACTTTTTAAATCAAGTTTTCTAATAATAAGCATTTTTATAAAGAAATAACAATTCTATATTGTTATTTCCTCTTTAGTATGATGATAAACTATACAATAAATAATTCTGATCCTAGTTTTTGCACAGGGATCATTAGTGGAAACGGTGACATGGCTGCTGAGCATCAGTATGATGGGATCTGGAACAACCATGTCACATCCGTTCACTGCCACATTTTATGTTTTTGTGTCAGCTGTTATTGTTTTAGATCCACAATACTAACATTTATGAATAAGAGGAGAATTAGCAATAGTAAGTCTATAAGTTTATTACTAATAAAGTACTGGTACTGACCAGAGCATCATGGGTAATGTCACGTCCGTCCACCAGCAAAAGTTTTCACATACACGTGCTATTCAAAATCCAATATTTCTGAAAATAGAGCTTCCACTGTCAAATAATATCAGTCTGTGCACAAATGGATTAGCATTATTTCAACACAGTTCTATGCATTTCTTACAACTTTTTTTTTTTTTTTTTTTTTTTGACAAAAATGGCCACTCATTTGACCCCCTAAGTCAATTTTAGCCGTTTTTATGTTCTGGAACATACTTTATTCAAGATGAGGGAGAAGATTAATGACCGGACTGTATCAAAGTTTAATTTTCATTAGGAGCATAAAAGGCGTCACTGTAAAGTTTTGGGGCTTTAAAGCTGCTCAGACATGTTCAAGGGCAAATATTTGAGGGAGGATTTTCTTGAACTCTTGATGATTTATTGCTTCCTCCTGTTTGAGTAATTACTGTCACTGTTTCTATACACTGTAAAAAAAAAAAAAATCCTGTTGTTTTTACGGAAAAAAACTGTCAGCTGTGGTTACCAGAACAATACTGTAAAAACACATCCAACTGTAAACATATTTGTGGAGTAACATGTAGATTTAACATTTTAAACATGTATATTCAACATTTTAAACATGTATATTCAACATTTTAAACATGTAGATTTAACATTTTAAACATGTAGATTCAACATTTTAAACATGTAGATTCAACATTTTAAACATGTAGATTTAACATTTTAAACATGTAGATTTAACATTTTAAACATGTAGATGTAACATTTTAAACATGTAGATTTAACATTTTAAACGTGTAGATGTAACATTTTAAACGTGTAGATTTAACATTTTAAACATGTAGATGTAACATTTTAAACATGTAGATTTAACATTTTAAACATGTAGATGTAACATTTTAAACATGTAGATGTAACATTTTAAACATGTAGATGTAACATTTTAAACATGTAGATTTAACATTTTAAACATGTAGATGTAACATTTTAAACATGTAGATTTAACATTTTAAACATGTAGATGTAACATTTTAAACATGTAGATGTAACATTTTAAACATGTAGATGTAACATTTTAAACATGTAGATGTAACATTTTAAACATGTAGATGTAACATTTTAAACATGTATATTTAACTGGTAAATGGATTGCACTTATGTAGCACATTTTCTCCACCTTCATGGTGTCCAAAGCACTTTCCAAACCCACCAGGTCCAACTGGGAACAATTTAGGGTTCAGTGTCTTCCATGGACACTTGGACATATGGACAGTCGGAGCCAGGATTTGAACCACCAACCCTTTGGTTACTGGACGAGCCACTCTACCAACTATAACAACCCATTCATTTACAAATTTAAAATGTTACAATGTAAATGTTTACTTTTTTTAAATAACTTTTTTTATTGGAAAAAAAAAAAAAAGCAAATACGGTGTTATTTCAACATTATGGTCTTGCAATTTAAACAGCACCACATTGTTTTTCAATTTACAGTTTTATTTTCTCAAAACAATAGGAATCCATCATTTCTACATACAAATCTGGTTTTGTTCACATACTCTTCCTGTAAAAACTACAGCTATATTTGATTCAGTCGTTAACACAAAAATCTTTTCAAATAAACAACTTTGCATTGTATTGTCACTTACAGTTTTTTTTTTTTATGTTGCAATTTTACAACATTTTGGTGTTAATTCTACAGTCATTTTTTACAGTGTATGACTGGAGAAAAATGTATCTAAAGCAGCAGCAGCAGCAGTTAAAAAAAAAGAAAAAAGAAGAAACAACATATCAAAAACAGAGCTGCCGGGCTGTGAGTCAAGGTTGTTGTGATTTCCCCCATGCGGTGTCATTCTGACCCCTGTTTCTGATTCTCTTTATCTTTATTATTTTGTATTAGATATTGTTGTACCACCACAACTTTTCTCAAGGATGTGGCAGACAGTTGTGAGGCTGACGCTTGCATATCGTATATTTTAGGAACACGCGTTTGTTTGATGAAACTTGAGTGAAGCTGTTTTTTTTTTTTGTTTTTTTTTGACAAGCTGTGACTGTGTAACATCAGAAAAGTGTCACATACCTGCAGTGCAAGCTCAAATAAACACATATATACAAGTCCCAAATGAGACACACACACACATCCTGCAACCTTCATCCCTTCTGTACAACAGTATCAGAGGAGTCTGAGAACTCCCTGTTCCCAGGAGAAGGCCCAGCAGCCACCCCCCTACCCCCCACCACCTTACCTTATCAGCCAGTTCCCACCATCGGCGCAAAAGGAAGGTCTTTCATACAGCTCTTATCAACGGCGAGAAGGCAGAGACGGCGGTGGGAGGAGGAGGATGAGGAGGGGAGTGTGAGGTGGGAGCCCCCGCCGAGCAAGGCCACAGCCCCACTTTCCCATGCCCACGTCTGATGGTCGGCTCTGCCAGGGTGCAGCGTCCACGCAGAGAGACGGATCTCTGGGAGCTTTTGAGCCAGATATTCACAAAGAAGAAGAAGAAGAGAGGAAACAGGAGAAATGTCAAAAAGCAGAATCAGGCCCACGACCCTCACATATCCCCCTCTGTAACCCCAGCGCAGCAGGGTCTCCACACAAACTGGTTTTAAAACGGCAGAGCCCAGCCTCAACATTTCCATTTCCAACAGCAGCTCTGATGTGCTCCTATTTGTGTCTGCTTCGGCTCGTATTAACCCACAAAGACCCAGGGGGACTTTTGTGGCACTTCCCAAATACATTTTCCTCTCTCTATATATATACAGGGTGGGGAAGCAAAATTTACAATGAACATTTAGTTGTTTTTTCTCAGCAGGCACTACGTCAATTGTTTTGATGTCATAATCATACCCAACACTATTATCCATACCTTTTCAGAAACTTTTGCCCATATGAGTAATCAGGAAAGCAAACGACACAGAGTGTGTGATTTGCTGAATGCACTCGTCACACCAAAGGAGATTTCAAAAATAGTTGGAGTGTCCATAAAGACTGTTTATAATGGAAAGAAGAGAATGACTATGAGCAAAACTGTTACGAGAAAGTCTGGAAGTGGAGGAAGCAACAAAAAAACATACCAAAGCTTTTATTAAAGCTCTCAAATCCAAAATCCTAAAGGATCCAACCAAATCCATGAGAAAAAATGGCAATTGAACTTGAGGTAGACAACAAGAGCGTTAGAAATGCAGTAAAATAGGATTTGAAGTTAAAATCTTACACAAGAACACCAAAACACTTGTTGACAACAGCTATGAAGGAAAAGAGATTGGAAAGGTGCAAGAAAATTATTACATGGTTCAAGAAAAAGTCCTCCATTGTAACGATCTTTTCAGATGAAAAGATCTTCACTGTCGATGCTGTTCTGAACCGCAGAAATGACAGATTTATCGCAAAATCTCCTTTGGTGTGACGAGTGCATTCAGCAAATCACACACTCTTTGACGTTTGCTTTCCTGATTACTCATATGGGCAAAGGTTTCTGAAAAGGTATGGATAATAGTGTTAGGTATGATTATGACATCAATATATGTTTGGTTTCAAAACAATTGACGTAGTGCCTGCTGAGAAAAAACAACTAAATGTTCATTGTAAATTTTGCTTCCCCACCCTGTATATAAATAACCTATTTGAAGTGTTTTATCCAAATTTTTTGTAGTAGTATTTTTTGGAGTGTCCATAAAGATTGTTTATAACACAGGTGTCA
Organism: Sphaeramia orbicularis; assembly: GCF_902148855.1. NCBI lineage: Eukaryota > Metazoa > Chordata > Actinopteri > Kurtiformes > Apogonidae > Sphaeramia > Sphaeramia orbicularis. Next base: position 8,725,382 of record NC_043971.1, read on the forward strand.
AACATGCGGCCCGGGGGCCAAATCTGGCCCACCAAAGGGTCCAATCCGGCCCCTGGAATGAATTTGTGAAAAGCAAATATTATAATGAAGATATTAAAAATCAAGGATGTGAAAATCATTTTAGGTCAATTCAATCTAAAGTGGGTCAGACCAGTAAAATACTATCATAATAATAAATAAATAATAATTAAAAAAAAAACACTAATTCTTGTCTTTTTTTTAGTGTAAAAAAAAAAAGTAAAATTACACAAAAATGTTTATATTTACAGACTTTCCTTTTACAAAAAAATGTGAATAACCTGAACAAATATGAACAATATGAAATGTCTTAAGAGAATTATGCAGAATTGTACCAATATTCTGCCTGTTACTAAATGTTTTGAGTATTTGTAGATCCACCGTGATCTGTAAGTTGTGATTCACATGTATAAATGATAAACTGAGTTGTAATATTGTTAAAATTGCACTTATTTTTCGTAAGAATTTTCAGGTTGTTCGTATTTGCTCATGTTATGTTCAAGTACGGTTCGTAGATGTAAACATTTTCATCATGGAATTTTACTTTTTTCACTCAAAAACATAGAGAAAACTTTGGTGTTGACATTATTCATCTGTTCTTATCCTATTATTTATATTATTTAACTGGTCCGGCCCATTTTAGATCAGATTAGGCTGAATGTGGCCGCTGAACTAGAATGAGTTTGACACCTCTGGCTTATAATGTAAAGAAGAGAATGACTATGATTAAAACTATTACGAGAAAGTCTGGAAGTGGAGGAAGCAACAAAAAAACGTACCAAAGCTTTTATTAAAGCTCTCAAATCCAAAATCCTAAAGGATCCAACCAAATCCATGAGAAAAATGGCAATTGAACTTGAGGTAGACAACAAGACCGTTAGAAATGCAGTAAAATACGATTTGAAGTTAAAATCTTACACAAGAACACCAAAACACTTGTTGACAACAGCAACAAATCCAACTTTAGCAATTTTTGGGAATCATGTTTATGGCCGCCTTCTAGCCCAGATCTAAACCCTCTGGATTCTCCTATTTGGGGCGTTTTAGAACATGCTACCAATAGAACATCACACAGCAATGTCGACTTTCTTAAAGATACTATTAAAGAAGAATGGGAGAAGTTGTCACCCCAATATTTGAGGAACACTTGAGCAAGTTTCAGGAAGCGTGTGAAGGCAGTGATTGAGAAAGGAGGAGGACACATAGAATAAAAACATTTTCTATTATGTAAATTTTCTTGTGGCAAATAAATTCTCATGACTTTCAATAAACTAATTGGTCATACACTGTCTTTCAATCCCTGCCTCAAAATATTGTAAATTTTGCTTCCCCACCCTGTATTATCATCTTTGTTTTGAGTTTTTTCTGTGTCAATCATGAATTTTCCTATATTTCAGGAATGTCAAAACCTGCCCGCTGAAGGTTCCAATTCCAGCCTGCAACATGAATTTACAAAATGGAAAAATGACACTGAAAATATTGACAGTTAAGGGTGTCAGATTGCATTATGAAAATATTTACAATTACAGACGATTCTCACAACAAAATGTGAATAAGCTGAAATGTTTTAAAGAAAACAAACAAAACAAGAAAAGCACACGGAGAGCGCAGACCTCCGGCAAGACAGATCTGCCCCCCCACCCCGATCACCACCAAAATGTAATCATTTCTTCCTTGTGCCAGTATCAACATTTCCTGAAAATTTCACAAAAATCTGTCCATAACTTTTTGAGTTATTTTGCTAAAAATCAAACAAACAAACACGCAAACACACAAAGCAAAGTGATCACAATACCTGCTGGCAGAGGTAATAATAGATTCACTGTAATCTGTAAGTTGTGTTAATAACACTAGTCTTGAAATTGTATTTATTTTTCTTAACAAATGTCAGGTTTACATGGTTGTTGAGTTTATTCATATTTTCATAATGCAATTGGACTTTTTTCGCACTAAAACAAAGTGAAAAATGTGGATTATTAGGTATGTAAAAGTTAATATGCCTATTATTTTACTTATTTTTAAATTTCACTGCACTGCAAAAAATGAAATGAAAGGCCTTGTTGAGTCGCATTATGTAATAAATTCCCATTATGTAATAAAAGTTCAAAATGTAATAAGAATGTCACGTCATCTTGTAATAAAGCCGCATTATGTAATAAACTGACACATTTTGTAATAAACTACCTCAATGTATTTTGTAGTAAATTTTTTCACATTATGTAGTAAGTTATTACAATTTGAGAAATTTATAAAATGCACTTGAAACATTTTTATTTTCAGGAGAATGTAATGTGCTAAATTAATCTTTAAACTGTGTGGTTAAAGTTCTGATTCCATTACCTGTAGCTCCTGTGACTAATTTCTTCTAAACTGCTCTGAAATTATATTAATCTGGATTGTTATTATATAATGAACCATGTTATTACACTTTTTTTTTTTTTTTTTAAATAAAAGTGTGTCAAGTAGGGCTGCACGATTAATCGATTTTAAATTGAAATGGGATTTTTAATTAGGACAGTTTTTAAAAAAGGGAAATCGTGAAATTGATTTCATCTTTTTCTTATGCCCCCGGGCCGTGCGCCTGCGGGCTACCGTATTTTTTTTTTTTTTTTGTAGAATTAATTTAGTCCTCTTACTTGCTAAATTTTTAATTCACAAATGTAAGTTCTGTAACACAAAACCAAATATTATTTATTTTTGAAAGATGTTGAACTTTATTTAAAGCTGTTAGATAAATGTGGAAACAAAAAGGTTCTAAAAACCGTCATATTTGCTCAGATTTGGACATTGTATTGTAGTGTATTCCCCCTGGCAAACTTGCTCTGTTATTTTCTTGTATACATTGTTTGTATACTCTACTTCATTCAATAAAGATTTAATGAAGAAAAAAAAACTTTTGTAGGTTCATCACGTGATACCATCACAGATTTGAGGTCGGAGCAGTGCCTTGCATTGTGGGCTGCTCATGACAACGACATGCTGACTTCTGTCATCTTTTGTAGTTTTACCCAAAAATCGAAATCGAAAATTGAGTTTTTAGAGGAAAAAAATCAGGATTTTATTTTTTGCCAAAATCGTGCAGCCCTAGTGTCAAGTGCATTTTTTAATAAATTTCTCCAACTGTAATAACTTACTATGTAATGTGAAAAAATTTACTATATAATGCGTTGACGTAGTTTATAACAAAATGCATCAGTTTATTACATAATGCGGCTTTATTACAAGATGACATGACATTCTTATTACATTTTGAACTTTTATTACATAATGAGAATTTATTACATAATGCGGCTCAACAGACCTATTTAACCCATAAAGACCCAGTGGTACTTTTGTGGCAGTTCCCAAATACATTTTTCTTTATATACAGGGTGACCCAAAAAAAACGGGAATTTTTGAAGTGCGTATTGGCAGACATGAGCAAGTGGCAGCACTGCGAGACAGTGACCTTGAGCAAGTAAACACACCCCCATTTTAGTAACCATGGATCAGTGGAACGGGCAACAGCGTGCGTTAGCCATAAAAATGTTTTATAAAAATCGTGATAGTTTGACAGCTGCGCAGAGGGAGTTCCGATGTTTTTACAACTTAGGACGTCATGGTGCTGTTCCATCAAAACACGCGATAAAATGTTGGATTAATAACTTTGAAGAGACACAGTATCCCAGCTGAGATGTTGCAGCGGTCAATGAGGAATCTCAACAGCAGATTTCAAGAATGCATTCGTACAGGAGGACGCCATCTACAGGAAGTCATTTTTAAAAAATGAAAATTCCATCATTGTTTCTTAAATGGCATGGTTTAAGGTTTCAATTACTATGACAGATTTTAATGAAATTTTCAGGAAGTGTTGATACTGGCATAAGGAATAAATGATAAAATTTAAATGATAAAAATTTTGTTGGTGATGGGGGGGCAGATTTTGATGAAATTTTTAGGAAGTGTTGATACTGGCATAAGAGAAAAAATTATAAAATTTTGGTGATGAACAGGGGGGCAGATTTTGATGAAATTTTCAGGAACTGTTGATACTGACGTAAGGAAAAAACGATAAAATTTTGGTGGTGATTGCGGGTGGTGGGGGCAGATTTTGATGAAATTTTCAGGAACTGTTGATACTGACGTAAGGAAAAAACGATAAAATTTTGGTGGTGATTGCGGGTGGTGGGGGCAGATTTTGATGAAATTTTCAAGAACTGTTGATACTGGCATAAGGAATAAATTATAAAATTTTGGTGGTGATGGGGAGGCAGATTTTGATGAAATTTTCAGGAACTGTTGATACAGGCATAAGGAACAAATGATAAAATTTTGTAGATTGGGGGGGCAGATTTTGATGAAATTTTCAGGAACTGTTGATCCTGGCATAAGGAAAAAATGCTAAAATTTAGGTGGTGAGTGGGGGAGACGGGGGGGAAGACAAATTTTGATGAAATTTTCAGGAACTGTTGATACTGGCATAAGGAATAAATGCTAAAATTTTGTTGGTGATTGCGGGGGGGGCAGATCTTGAAGAAAATTTCAGGAACTGTTGACACTGGCATAAGGAAAAAATTATAAAATTTTGGTGGTGAGCAGGGGGGACGGGGGGGATGGGGCAAATTTTGATGAAATTTTCAGGAACCGTTGATACTGGCATAAGGAATAAATGCTAAAATTTTGGTGGTGATTGGGGGGGCCAGATCTTGAAGAAATTTTCAGGAACTGTTGATACAGGCATAAGGAATAAATGCTAAAATTTTGGTGGTGAGCAGGGGGGCAGGGGGGATGGGGCAAATTTTGATGACATTTTCAGGAACCGTTGATACTGGCATAAGGAATATATGATAACATTTTGGTGGTGCTGGGGGGGAAGGGGGCAGATCTTGAAGAAATTTTCAGGAACTGTTGATACAGGCATAAGGAATAAATGCTAAAATTTTGGTGTTGAGTGGGGGGACGGGGGACGGGGGACGGGGGGGGGGACAAATTTTGATGAAATTTTCAGGAACTGTCGATACTGGCATAAGGAAAAAATGCTAAAATTTTGGTGTTGAGTGGGGGGGGCCAGATCTCGAAGAAAATTTCAGGAACTGTTGATACTGGCATAAGGAAAAAATGATAAAATTTTGGTGGTGAGCAGGGGGACAGGGGGGACGGGGCAAATTTTGATGAAATTTTCAGGAACTGTTGATACAGACATAAGGAATAAATGCTAAAATTTTGGTGTTGAGTGTGTGTGTGTGGGGGGGGGGGGGATCTTGAAGAAAATTTCAGGAACTGTTGATACTGGCATAAGGAATAAATGATAAATTTTGGTGGTGATGGGGGGGAAGGGGGCAGATCTTGAAGAAATTTTCAGGAACTGTTGATACAGGCATAAGGAATAAATGCTAAAATTTTGGTGTTGAGTGGGGGGACGGGGGACGGGGGGGGGGGGACAAATTTTGATGAAATTTTCAGGAACTGTCGATACTGGCATAAGGAAAAAATGCTAAAATTTTGGTGTTGAGTGGGGGGGGCCAGATCTTGAAGAAAATTTCAGGAACTGTTGATACTGGCATAAGGAAAAAATGATAAAATTTTGGTGGTGAGCAGGGGGGACAGGGGGGACGGGGCAAATTTTGATGAAATTTTCAGGAACTGTTGATACAGACATAAGGAATAAATGCTAAAATTTTGGTGTTGAGTGTGTGTGTGGGGGAGGGGGATCTTGAAGAAAATTTCAGGAACTGTTGATACTGGCATAAGGAAAAAAATGATAAATTTTGGTGGTGATGGGGGGGAAGGGGGCAGATCTTGAAGAAATTTTCAGGAACTGTTGATACAGGCATAAGGAATAAATGCTAAAATTTTGGTGTTGAGTGGGGGGACGGGGGGACGGGGGACAAATTTTGATGAAATTTTCAGGAACTGTCGATACTGGCATAAGGAATAAATGCTAAAATTTTGGTGGTGATTGGGGGGGGGGGGGGCAGATCTTGAAGAAAATTTCAGGAACTGTTGACACTGGCATAAGGAAAAAATTATAAAATTTTGATGGTGAGCAGGGGGGGACGGGGGGGGATGGGGCAAATTTTGATGAAATTTTCAGGAACCGTTGATACTGGCATAAGGAAAAAATGCTAAAATTTTGGTGGTGATTGGGGGGGGCCAGATCTTGAAGAAATTTTCAGGAACTGTTGATACAGGCATAAGGAATAAATGCTAAAATTTTGGTGGTGAGCAGGGGGGCAGGGGGGATGGGGCAAATTTTGATGACATTTTCAGGAACCGTTGATACTGGCATAAGGAATATATGATAACATTTTGGTGGTGCTGGGGGGGAAGGGGGCAGATCTTGAAGAAATTTTCAGGAACTGTTGATACAGGCATAAGGAATAAATGCTAAAATTTTGGTGTTGAGTGGGGGGACGGGGGGGGGGGGGGACAAATTTTGATGAAATTTTCAGGAACTGTTGATACTGGCATAAGGAAAAAATGCTAAAATTTTGGTGTTGAGTGGGGGGGGGGGCAGATCTTGAAGAAAATTTCAGGAACTGTTGATACTGGCATAAGGAAAAAATGATAAAATTTTGGTGGTGAGCAGGGGGGACAGGGGGGACGGGGCAAATTTTGATGAAATTTTCAGGAACTGTTGATACAGACATAAGGAATAAATGCTAAAATTTTGGTGTTGAGTGTGTGTGTGTGGGGGGGGGGGATCTTGAAGAAAATTTCAGGAACTGTTGATACTGGCATAAGGAAAAAAAATGATAAATTTTGGTGGTGATGGGGGGGAAGGGGGCAGATCTTGAAGAAATTTTCAGGAACTGTTGATACAGGCATAAGGAATAAATGCTAAAATTTTGGTGTTGAGTGGGGGGACGGGGGGACGGGGGACAAATTTTGATGAAATTTTCAGGAACTGTCGATACTGGCATAAGGAATAAATGATAAAATTTTGGTGGTGAGCAGGGGGGACGGGGCAAATTTTGATGAAATTTTCAGGAACTGTTGATACAGACATAAGGAATAAATGCTAAAATTTTGGTGTTGAGTGTGTGTGTGGGGGGATCTTGAAGAAAATTTCAGGAACTGTTGACACTGGCATAAGGAAAAAATGATAAAATTTTGGTGGTGAGCAGGGGGGACGGGGCAAATTTTGATGAAATTTTCAGGAACTGTTGATACAGACATAAGGAATAAATGCTAAAATTTTGGTGTTGAGTGTGTGTGTGGGGGGGGGGGGGATCTTGAAGAAAATTTCAGGAACTGTTGATACTGGCATAAGGAAAAAAAATGATAAATTTTGGTGGTGATGGGGGGGAAGGGGGCAGATCTTGAAGAAATTTTCAGGAACTGTTGATACAGGCATAAGGAATAAATGCTAAAATTTTGGTGTTGAGTGGGGGGACGGGGGGACGGGGGACAAATTTTGATGAAATTTTCAGGAACTGTCGATACTGGCATAAGGAATAAATGCTAAAATTTTGGTGGTGATTGGGGGGGCCAGATCTTGAAGAAAATTTCAGGAACTGTTGACACTGGCATAAGGAAAAAATGATAAAATTTTGGTGGTGAGCAGGGGGGACGGGGCAAATTTTGATGAAATTTTCAGGAACTGTTGATACAGACATAAGGAATAAATGCTAAAATTTTGGTGTTGAGTGTGTGTGGGGGGGGATCTTGAAGAAAATTTCAGGAACTGTTGACACTGGCATAAGGAAAAAATGATAAAATTTTGGTGGTGAGCAGGGGGGACGGGGCAAATTTTGATGAAATTTTCAGGAACTGTTGATACAGACATAAGGAATAAATGCTAAAATTTTGGTGTTGAGTGTGGGGGGGGGGATCTTGAAGAAAATTTCAGGAACTGTTGATACTGGCATAAGGAAAAAAATGATAAATTTTGGTGGTGATCGGGGGGGGGGGGGGGGGGGGCAGATTTTGATGAAATTTTCAGGAACTATTGACATTGGCATAAGGGAAAAAAATGCTAAATTTTGGTGGTGATCGGGGGGTGGGGGTGGGGGGGCAGGACAGATTTTGATGAAATTCTCAGGAACTGTTGATACAGGCATAAGGAAAAAATGATAAAATTTTGGTGGTGAGCAGGGGGGACGGGGGGGGGGGGGCAAATTATGATGAAATTTTCAGGAACTGTCGATACTGGCATAAGGAATAAATGCTAAAATTTTGGTGGTGATGGGGGGGGGGGCAGATCTTGAAGAAATTTTCAGGAACTGTTGATACTGGCATAAGGAAAAAAATGATAAATTTTGGTGGTGATCGGGGGGGGGGGTATTTATTGTTCTGTTACATGATTCTACCTTTCTACTACATAAGCTCCGTCACTGAACTTCTCCTTTCCAGACCTGTTTCTTAGAACGCCTGCTCAGTTTACTCCGCTCAGAGTTCAAGTCAGTGTCATCCACAGACATCCATGTACAGTTCAAGGCCACAGAGAAGCACATCTTCTGTGTGCGTCTGCTTCTATTTTCTTCCTCCCCCTTTTAGCAAATAGAATCTGAAGCTCTGCAAATGTCAGTTCTGAAAACAGCCTCATTCCAGATTTGTCTTTTATGTTGAACCTAAAGGCCATAGCGCACCCCGGGGTCTTGTCAAAAACGCCTATAAGACACGACCTGCACTCATTAATCACCGCGGATAAGACATAAAATATGAACGACTCAGTACAAAGACAGGAAATGAAGAACTAGCCTGGTCTTTGCAATGAGGAGATAGGTAGCGACAGTCCTTTTCACACACGTACGGCTTCTCCGCTCTGTTTTCATTGGCTGTAAGAAGCCTAAAGCAGACATTATAGTGCTTGGCAGGGAGCTGACACAAAGTGACGGCGCTGTGCTATTGTCTGAGCTGACTGACACTCTTTGAGTAACCATGCATCACCACAGCTTTAATGTGGCATGCTGCTGTGGAACGGCTCTGCAGGATTTGATCAGCGCTAATAGTGCAGTAATGTGGCAATTATAGATCAGATGCCGCTTAGTGAAATATAGTGTTCACACATCAGTCAGCGCTGTGTGTGAGTCGGACCCAGTGTTCAGTCCTGTGTCTGAGGCTGTGGACAGTACAAGAGGAGTAATAAAATACGATAGAAAAGAGAAGCGTAGTGTTTCAGTCACATAAAAACCAAAAGCATCTACTGATCTGAACTGTTTAATACTTATTGATCCACTAATCCTATCAATATTTGGTGTAAAATACAGTTTGTCGTCTTTTCATGGTCATCAGATTTGACCCATTTGGACATTCAGAGGCTCTGTAGTTACCATGGAAACATAATTATCTTCTACAGCATTGATTCACCAGTAATACCCACGCAGTTGGATCAATGACAGTGGATGGACACACTTGTTTTTATGTTCAGTTGATGAGAGATTTGACTGAAAAAGTCACTTTTTCTTCAGTTTTCTCTGTTTTCTGATATAATAACCTTCAAGTTTAATCTGAACTTTTATGAACATCTATATCCTCCTGAGACCCAGCAATGCATTTTTAAAAAAATGCTGTTTATTGCAAAGGACATTCCATTTAATTAAATAAATACATACATACATACATACATACATACATATATAAATAAATAATTTTAAAAATGTATCTGAAAAAAAAAAAACTGTTGAATTATGCAGTTTCCAATCAAGACAATTGTTTAATGTAAAAAAGCTAAAATTTTCACCTTGATCTCAGGAGGATATGATCAGTACATTAAATATTGGATACTACTACTACTACTACTACTACTAATAATAATGATAATAATAATAATAATACATTTTATTCATACGTGATAGATTTGACTGAAAAAAATCAGTTTTTCTTCAGTTTTCTCTGTTTTTGATAAACACTGGGACAGGGACAAGGGGACGACACTGGGACAGAGGATGGGAATAACAAGGACCAAAACCACTAGATTAGATTAGATTAGATTAGACTTTACTGATCCAACAACGGGAAAATTCAACATTCAAGGCAGCAACAGAATAAAGTGTACATGCATAAGGATAGTGCAAAAGTACACAACATGAAATAAAAAATAACAATAGTAGTAAAAAACAAAACTTAAAATAAAATAAAATTAAAAACTATACAGATTATATACATATCAAAACAGAGGGGAAATTGCAAAAAGTCAGACACTAGATTTTTCATTTAACCCATAAAGACCCAAACATCGACCCACCATCGACCGAAACCATCTACTGATATAAACTGTTTAATACCTGTTGATCCACTAATCCTATCAATCCATGTAGATAATTGGTGTAAAATACAGTTTGTCATCTTTTCATGGTCATCAGATTATGACCCACTTGGATGTTCAGAGGCTCTGTAGTTACCGTGGAAACACCGTCATCTTCTACAACATTGATTCACCAGTAAAACCAATGGAGTTGGATCAATGACAGTGGATGGAGACACTGGGTTTATGTACAATAAGAAATGAACAAAAATTATGAAAAAATGTAGAAAACCCTAAGTATAATGAAAAAATAAACAAAAACTTAAGCAAAATCAAGTTTAAAAAAAAAAAGAAAAAAGAAGCAATAAAATTAACAAAAACAGCCAAAGTGATCAATAAAATGAACAAAAATGAAAAATAAAACAACTAAATATTAAGTAATATGAACAAGTCACTTTTTCTTCAGTTTTCTCTATTTTTGATACAATAATCCTCAACTTAACTCTGAGCTTTTATGAACATCTACATAATTAGTAAATTAAATGTTGGAAAATACCTGATTTCACTGACAAAAAAAAACAAAAAAACACACAAAATACAGAGGATAGTATTACAATAAACGCTGATAAATCACTTAAGGACAGTTAAATATGGAGAAAAATTCATTTGGAAACTGCTACAAATGTCACACTGGGTCCATATGGGTTAAGTCTGACGTCTTTAAGCTTTTAATTCATGTAAGTTTAAGTAAGTCATCAATATTTACTGATTTTATTCTCTGCATTTGTCAGTGAAAATCAGGCCTTTTCCCTAGAGTAAATTTCCTTAGAGTAAATTCAAATTATATCATTTCAGAACAGAAGAAAACTGAAGAAACTAGTATTTTCACCAAAATATATCAATAACTGAACATAAAAACAAGCATCTACAACCACTGTCGTTTGTCAAACTACATGGATTTTAATGGTGAACCAGTGTTGCAGAAGTCGGCAGTGGTTCAGAAGTTATTAACATGTTAAATCAGGAGATTCTTTTGGTTTCTGACGGCTGTTTAGGTCTGTGAGGGTTATTTAAGAGTTCCAAACAAATAAAAATGAAATAGAATTTTATCTCAGTTGGCTCTGCAACTGGGAGGAGAAGGAGAAGGAGGAGGAGGAGGAGAGGGAGAAGGAGAAGAAGAAGAAGAAGGAAGAGGAGGAGGAGGAGACGGAGAAGAAGGAGGAGAAGGAGGAGGAGGAGAAGAAGAAGGAGGAGGAGGAGAGGGAGAAGGAGAAGAAGAAGAAGGATGAGGAGGAGAAGGAAGAGGAGGAGGAGAAGGAGAAGAAGGAGGAGAAGGAGGAGGAGAAGAAGAAGGAGGAGGAGGAGAGGGAGAAGAAGAAGAAGGAGGAGGAGGAGAAGGAGGAGAAGAAGAAGAGTAGGAGGAGGTGGAGGAGGAGGAGAAGGAGGAGAAGAAGGAGGATGAGGAGGAGAGGGAGAAGAAGGAAGAGGAGAAGGAAGAAGAAGAGTAGGAGGAGGAGAAGGAGGAGAAGAAGAAGAAGAGTAGGAGGAGGTGGAGGAGGAGGAGGAAGTAGAGGAGAAGGAGGAGGAGAAGGAGGAGGAGAGGGAGAAGAAGAAGGAAGAGGAGAAGCAAGAAGAAGAGTAGGAGGAGGATGAGAAGGAGAAGAAGAAAAAGGAGAAGAAAAAGGAGAAGGAAAAGCAGAAAGAGGGAAAGGAGAAGAAGGAGGAAAAGAAGCAGGAGAAGAAGAAAAAGGAGAAGAAGCAGAAAGAAGAGAAGGAGAAGAAGAAAAAGGAGAAGAGGAAGAAAAAGGAGGAGAAGGCGAAGAAGCAGAAAGAGGAGAAGAAGAAGGAGAAAAAGAAGAAAGAGAAGCAGAAAGAGGAGAAGAAGGAGGAGAAGAAGGAGAAGAAGAAGAAGAAGAAGAAGGAGGAGAAACTCTTTGGGCTGTCCAAACCAACACTACTAAAACTGTCTAAATTCCATGAACTCTAATTCTTAGTTGCTGACTGAACTGTAAGGTTCACATGTCAGTAGTCTGTTTTCAGTGCTGGTTCTTTCTAAACTCTAAACAGTCAAACTGCAGCTGACAACTACATGTGAATGTAGCAGAAAAATGAGGCTCCTTCTTTGTTTTCCTGACGTTTTTTTTTTTTGTTTTGTTTTGTTTTTTTTAGTTTGGAGGGACGAGCCAGCTCTGGGGAGTCCAGGTCCTCATCAGCATTGCTGAACAGTGGAGTGAGGTAGACAGAGAGGGGGGTGGGGGGGTGTAGTGGGAGGCAGCGTCCTGGGCCCACCCCACTGGGACTGACCTGGGGACTCTCAGCCTTTTGAAGTGGTAATGTACCCAGACCCAAAGGAGGAGCGCCAAATTGAAATGTCTTCTGACAACGACAGACAGTCACCAGCGCTGCCTGAATGAGCCACCTTCAGGAAAACAGAGAGGGAGGGGGGACGGAGAATGAGAATAATAAGGACAAAAAACACTAGATTAGATTAGACTTTATTGATCCAACAAGGGGAAAATTCAACCCTAACAATACAAGCTCAGAGTAAAGTCAAAGGTTATTACATCAAAAACGGAGTAAACCGAAGAGAAAGTTGCATTTTCAGTCAAATCTCTCATTAACCCTCCGGTATCCCGTCCAGCAAGGCCCTTACCAAGCACCAAGTGGAATAATGTCAAAAAAATTTTCATAGTTTTTTTTTTAAATTCTTTTACACTTTTTTTCTATTTCATCAACTTGAGCTGTAAATAAAAATACTGAATACTCATTAATTGTCAAATTTTTAACCCTTTAAATGCTGTGTTTGTAATGTAAACAAACCCTTTTTTTTTTAATGCAAAAAAACAAAAAAAATTTTTTTTTTCAATGCACTACATAAAAGTGGATCACATATTATTAGATTTTTTTCATCCTGGCATATGTCAATGATTAACTCCAACATTGGTTTATTTGCATTATTATTTTTGGCGCTAGGTCAAATGTTCAAAAATACTAGCATCTGTCACCAAGTGTGCCAAAATGCACACCTATAAATCAAACTATTAAATATTATATATTGATTTATTTTTCTGCTCTAATTTGATTTTATTTTTGTAAATCAAGGTCAGCCCTAATCATACATATGAAATAGAAGAAATAGTGCGTTTTATGCACACTTGGGAGACAGATGCTAGTCTTGTAATTTTCTTTTGTTTACAATGTGCACATTTTAGTTGGTGGCCAGAATTTTAAACATCATGCAAAAATGAACAACTGTTGAATTCTAACCTTATTTAAATTGTGAAAAATAATATGAAGTTTTTTAAAATGAAGTGCAAAGTGTGCCTAAAAGGCGCACCCGGATACCAGAGGGTTAACTGAACATAAACCCAGTGTGTCCATCCACTGTCACTGATCCAACTCCAATGGTTTTAAAGATGAATCATTGGGTACGGTTACATGACGTTTTTTAAATCCGATTTATTTTTCCAGAAGAAATAAATCCGGAACTAAAGTACTTTCTCTTCTGTTTACATGGAAATGTTAAACCCGAATAAAGGTTTACATGAGAAACGTTTATTCAGGTCTCACAGCCCTTCTGTTAGCTTAGCATAGCATAGTCACTGCATTTCCATGGTCACACGTAGCCAGTTTTTTAAAGGTGATTTTTTTGTCTTTTGTAAGCGATTTTCTGAAATTTGATTCTCCCTAATTATTTCTTTAGATCCGAGACTTACTGCACTCATACAATCTTGGGACTGTTGTGTTGACGGAAGTTGGAAAATCTTTTTGTTGGAAGGGATGCATGCGCTAAACTTACAGATCGCTACAAATACATAAAACATTTAATATCAAGGCAGAATATTGTTAAAACTGAACTTTTCTTAAAACATTTCAGGCTGTTCATATTTGTTCAGGTTATTCACATTTTTTGTGAAATTATACTTTGTTTTAGTGTAAATACATGAAAATATTTATATTTACAAAGAGAAAAATTGGGATTTGAGAGTATTTATAGATTTTTATGATAGTATTTTAGTGGTTTGACCCACTTGAGATTGAATTGGTCTGAATGTGGAACCTGAACTAAAAGGATTGTTAATATTTTAGTGTAATTTTTATATTTCACACCTTCATCCCAAGGGCCGGACCAAGGTTCTAATAGTTTTGGATTTTTCATTATAGTTTAGTTTTATTTAGTTTTGACTTTTTTTCTCTGTAATTCAGTTCATTTTAATTCATTTTTAGAGCAGGTTTGCTAGTTTTATTAGTTTTCGTTATTTTCTACATGCTTAGTTTTAGTTTAGTTTTTTCATATCTTTTCTCTTCTTCGCCGTCGTATTCAAATAAATCCCAGACACGACTCAGGACAGTTGCTTTCTCTCAACTTTAGTCTCCATGTTTCCAGGTTGAGTGGGGACGAAAAGACGACTCTAAACGACAAGTGACGAGAAGTGACGGACCGTTAAATATCATATGGTGCCAGTGGCTAAAATTGCTTGAGGGAAATAAATCGATTTCATATCAATCCGACTTTGACAAAGACAAAAACAAAGGGAATTTTATCCATAATTTTTATACGTGTTAGTTAGTTTTGTAAGCACCCAATACAGTTTCAGTTAGTTATCGAGTTCTTTTAATTATAGTTTTTATTTATTTCAGTTGGCGAAAATATTTTTACAATTCCAGTTTTCGTCATTTCGTTAGTTTTCGATAATAACCTTGGGCCGGACTGAACCCTTTGGCGGGCCGGATGTTTGACAGCTGTGCTTTAGGTCAACAGTAGATATTTGGGTCTTCATGGGTTAATGCAGTGTTTCTCAAAGTGTGGGGCGGGCCCCCCAGGTGGGGCGCGAAGGCGTGCCGGGGGGGCATGGGATCTCTCCTGGGTGGTTGTTTTTTTTTCTCCTTCAGGTTTGAACATGTAGCAGGTGGAACTAATAACTAATAACTTGGAGCACCCTGGACACATTTTAGGGATGCACAACAAACAAATCTACAAAGAGTTTAGGTTTGGACAATGGACAAGGACTGGATTGGAAAAGAAAAATGTGCAATGTTTCTGGTTTTGCACAGTTTGTACAGTTTGCACTTTAACGTTCTGAGATGTGCAATGGAAACAGGCTCATTGCAGCCACTGATATTGTTAAAATGTTCATCTTTATTACCAAAATTCATTTGTTGTTCTAAAAAAAGTAACTTTACTGTCATAGTTGTAAGATAATTGCGCATTTCCAATTTTTATTTGGAAAAATATTGTCTCGGAGCAATCTTGTTGAGTTTATTTGCATTGTTGAAGCAAAAATCTAAGTTATTTTTAATTTGAACAACAAATTATTCAAGGAAAAGCAAAAAGTATTGTTACAATATTGATGTCTCTTTCAATAAAAGTTATAATTGCACCACTGTTACAATGTTTCTGGGGTTGGGGGGGGCCTGGAGATTTTTCATCCTCCAAAGGGGGGACCCGACAGAAAAAGATTGAGAACCGCTGGGTTAATGTAACTCCTGTCACGTGTGCAGTTTAAAGTGTACTTATGCTATCAGCGCCGTAGAGGCTTATCAGCTCTTCATTATATTCATATTTCACCCTCAGCCTTGTAACTGTATACATTTTATAAAACTACCCAACCTTAATAGCTATGGCTCCAGGATAATGCTTATCATAAGCCAGTGAGAACAATGAAAACTCCCCTAACACGTCTCCAATCATAGAACATAAGCTTCTGCTGCTTTTTTCTCTCATTGTCAGTAAGTGCGGATGAGCATGTCAGATACAGTAAAGCCCCGCAGCGACACAAAAAAAAAAGAAAAAAAAAGGAAGAGAGGAGAGGAGATGTTTGCAGGCAGCGTGGTCTGCAGCCTTGAATGATATGAGCACATGAATTCAAGTCATCCTGAGGTCAAACGCAGCCTGGTTTCCACTCCAGCCGACTGCAAAGTACAATCCCTGCACAGTGAAGAGAGCAGAAGAAAAGCATTTATTATAAGCATCTGAGGAGTGAAATTAAGCCGTTTCATTTAAATGTAAAATGAGGTTGTGCACTCACATGTCCGAGTTCATGTAGTTCAACTTTTATGTTTTCAGACGCATGAAGTTGGAGCTCACAGGTACACGGTCTCAGATCTTCACCTTTAGTCGAATATCACAGCGTTAAAATGCGCCGATGCAAGTAAAAAGTTCCTGCATTCGAAGCCTTATTTAACCTCCTTAGACCCAGGTATGGGTTTTCTGTCCAAGTTTCACAGCTTTATACAAAAAAACAAAAAGTCCACAGCAAAGGGCATTCCATAATTTAATTTTTCTAAAACGCATCTGAAAAAACTGTTGCATCATGAATTTGCCAATATAGGCAATTATTTAAATAACAAAGCCAAAATTTCAATGCTGTCCCAAAAACTGTCAGTTTTGTATGGTTGTTTGATGAATTCTAGAAGTGATTCAACATTGTATGTTAAAACCAAATGGGAAAGAGAGCTGGGTGAGAAGATCCCAGAGGAGATCTGGTACGATATGTGGGAAACACACCAATCAACATCACAGTCACCTAAATGGAGAGAATTTAATTGGAAAAATCGAATTTGTTATTTCATCACACCTAAAATTAAAAGTTAACAAATGAATACTCAACAGCCATGTTGGAGACTATGTAATCACAGGGATTCAGATCACACACACGTTTTGGAAATGCTCAAATATCCAACCCTTCTGGGGGAAGGTTCACTCAGCTCTCTGTGAGGTGTTGGGATATGCAATCCCAAATTCTTGTCTTGTTCTGTACCTCAGACATTTGGAATAATCAGTACATAAAGAAGGCAGATATCTTGTCAAGATCCTTCTGGTGGCCGGAAAGAAGGCCTTAACAAAGAACTGGCTTAAGACTGATGCTCCGTCTTATAAACAATGGATTTCAATCATAGATGATACACTTGTCATGGAACATCTTACATATTAACTGAAGTTAAAAGAAAATCTCTTTGTGAAAAACTGGGGAAAGTGGCTGACATTCAGAGACAAATGTATCTATTAAGGGACCTTAATATTCTGACACCATCACAGGCTGTTCTTTTCATCTGTTTTTTGCTTTTTCCAACTCCTCAACTTGAGGAGACTGTTTTGTACTGTTAAAAATTGAAAAATAAAAATTGTTAATAAAAAAAAAAAAAAAAGCCAAAATTTCATCTCAGGAAGTTAAGTAAAATTATGTAATTACTAGGGCTGTGTATTGGCAAGAATCTGGCGATACGATACAAATCACAATACTAGTATCACGATATGATATATCACGATATATCCTGATGCTGTTAAATAGGCAATTTTTTGTTCGCTTCCTTTTTTTTCAACGATTATTTCCTTGAAGAATGGAATTACACCCGAAATCTGCACAAATACTAAACACATTTTTATTTGATCCCAACAGGATCTAATGCTATATCACAAAACATTCCTGTGTTTAAAGTTAAATTCTGTTTTTACAGACATTACAGTTCAAGATCCTGTTCAAATGTTCATATTCTATTAGTTCAGAACTAACATCAGAACATTATTTTAGCTCAATCCCAACAAAGGAACTAACATCTGCCACTTAGACAGTAAAAAGTGCCTTTAGGAAGCATCAAATAACCATTATTTAATAAAACGGTGTTAAAAAATAATAAATAAAGTATAAACAATAAAGAAAACCACAAAACCAAAATGAACCTCCACTATATCTGCATTTGAATAAATACCTAAAAATATCGATACAGTACTTTTTAACCCTTTCATGCATGATGGTTACTACAGTGAACAGTTCTTCTCCAGCTGTTCTCTTGTATAGTCATGGGTTTTGTTGTTTTAGTTCCATATCAGCCAACACAGTGGACGCTTATGCATCATCCCATACACTGACATTCAGACCATTACCGAAACTTTGCTGTTTTTGATTAACCTGATCTGCAGTAACATGTTTGAGTGTAAATCAATTGTCATTTGTTAGACAAAATCAGTTGGTTTTTTTTGCATATTATCTCCGTGAAGTGAGTAATAACTAGCATTAGAATATGTTAAAATGTGAGAAAACATCAGATTAGCAGCATTAAAAATGTTATTATTTCATTGTTTTAATATCACTTTCTGATATTGGGTTCTAAACATGTTTCTTTACTTCAAAAATGAAATGCGTGGACATTTTTATAACTCCATAAAAAAAAAAAAAACTTGATCGTATTGTTTTTTCATGCCTAAGGAGGAATAAAAAGACTCAAGGAAAAAAATCTTGACTAAGGTTCTCATAATTCATGCATGAAAAATGTAATATCGATACAGTATCGTGAAATGAAATATCACGATATATTGCAGAACTGATATTTTCTTACACCCCCAGTAATTACCTCTGCCAAGGAAAAGCAGAGGTTATGTTTTCATTGGGGTTTGTTTGTCTGTTAGCAAGATAACTCAAAAAGTTATGGACGATATGACTGACAATTGTAATGATGCACTTATATATGTGAATACGTGTGTACATGTGGTTATACGTATATCCATTATTATTTATTTTTGTGAGTTATATCTTGATTAATGGCACATGTATGTGTGTATCTTTAAATTTCTTGTCTGTAGTGACAGACATTGATTTGCACCTGATTCCCAATAAAGAAAAAAAAAAAAGAAATTGTCATCGGATTTTGATGAAATTTTCAGGAATTTTTTTTTTTTTTGTGATCAATTTTTTTAATTTATTTTCATTGTGCATCTCAGATATACAATACAAAAGAAAAAGAAAGAAATTCACATTTTATGATATAAGACATTGTGACGCACAAAGTACAACCCCCCCACAACCAATGGCGACCCCCCATACCAACCCAACCCGGATCTCAAAACACGAAAACCAGGAAATGCTGATACTGGCACAAGGAACAAATTATTAAATTTTGGTGGTGATCTGAGGGTGAGGGGGTGGGGCTTGGGACTGATCTGCCTTGACGGAGGTCTGCGCTCTACGAGTGCTTTTCTAGTTGCTCATGCATTAATATAAAAGCAGGATTTTACTGGAGTAGTTTGTAGTAGATTGATGAATTTTGATTATTACGGATTATTTTGATAATTATTTTAGTGTGAAACGCTTTCACATTACCCCATGAACTTGACTGGCACCTTCACAATGTTGTTTACTTAACATCAATCAAAATATGGGCAAAAAGAGAGAAGTATTTATATTATCTTATATTATAAAAGGAACATGGACTCTGTTGTGTGTGTGTGTGTGTGTGTGTGTGTGTGTGTGTGTGTGTGTGTGTGTGTGTGTGTGTGTGTGTGTGTGTGTGTGTGCGTGTGTGTGCGTGTGTTTCGGGCATCACATAAAATCCGTACAGAGCTGACTGCTGCAGTTTGTCATACTTACGTCTGTCCGAACACAGCCTAAAACTCCTTTCTTACATGCCACCACTGCTTTAGATCTCCTGTCGTCACCTGCATTTCATTAAAACCCAAGAGCCTCACTGTGAGCTGCAATGTGGTGAAAAAGAAAATTCTTAAATGGTCAAAAAAAAGCAATTGTAGAAAATGTAATGAGGGGAATCGTATAAGGTCGATAAGGTAGATGATTATGTCGGGTTACATTCCTGCAGAGGTAATCTGAAAATACCAAGTGTTGACCCCACATGTAACACTCATCTATATGCACCGCATCCACAACCACAGCTGCATGTCAATCACACTGCGTCAATATCAGATATACGACAAAAACAACCAGGACATGTCACCCAACACAGTGATAACAATATTCAGAAATAATGCTTTAACCCATAAAGACCCAGCACTACTTTTGAGGCAGTTCCCAAATATATTTCTCTCTATATTTAACCCATAAAGACCCAAACATCCATGGTCGACCAAAACCATCTACCGATCTAAACTATTTACTACCTGTTGATCCATTAATCCTATCAACACATGTAAATAATTGGTGTAAAATGCAGTTTTTCATCTTTTCGTGGTAAGTAAGTAAGTAAGTAAGTAAGTAAATTTTATTATAGAGCACTTTTCACAGACAGAGTCACAAAGTGCTTTATCAATTCAAATCAGAATCAAATTACGTTTACAGAGACCCAACAGAATCCTTCAGGAGCAAACACTTGTGATTGGTGACAGTGGCGAGGAAAAACTTCCCTTTAACGGGCAGAAACCTCAAGCAGACCCAGACTCCTGAAGGATGGCTGTCTGCCTTGACCAGTTGGGGTTAAAGAGAGCGAGAGAGAGTAAAGGAGGAGAAAAGAGAGAGCGATAGAGATATAGAGAGACGGGGGGAGGGGGTGATGACACATGGAGTACGTTATGATGAATACATAGTGTAATCAGTCTGTGGTGGTCCTGGGTCAGGTGGGAGACTAAAAAGCCTTTTTGAACAGGAGGGTTTTGAGGTGTTTCTTAAAGCTCTCTACAGAGTCCATGGACCGTAGGTGTAGAGGCAGGTCATTCCATAGACGTGGTGCCACAGCTTTAAAAGACCTGTCACCGCGTGTGCTAAAACAGGTGCGTGGAACCATCAGCAGGTGCTGTCCTGAAGACCTCAAGCTACGAGTCGAGCTGTAGGGCTGGATCAGGGAAGCAATGTATGCAGGGGCCTGGCCATGTAGGGCCCGGAAAGTTAGCACAAGAATTTTGAAATGAAGACGATATAGAACAGGGAGCCAGTGGAGAGATTTAAGGATGGGAGTGATGTGGGTTCTCCTGTTTGTGCGGGTCAGGAGCCTGGCAGCAGAGTTCTGGACAAACTGTAGACGGGCCAGCTCCTTCTTGTTTAAGCATGTAAACAGGCTGTTGCAGTAGTCTAAGCCAGAAGACACAAAAGCGTGAACGATCATCTCGAGCTCATTTGTGGACACCATAGATCTGAGTTTGGAAATGTTGCGTAGTTGGAAGAAACAGTTTTTGACTAGGTGTTTGGAGTAGAATTCTAAAGACATGTCCTGGTCAAAGATGACCCCCAGATTCCTCAGTTTTGTCTTTACCGAGGAACTCAGGTCTCCAAGGTGATGTTTGATCCCTGGGATTGCACTATCCGGGGCAATGATGAGGGTCTCTGTTTTGCTGGAGTTCAGCTGGAGGCTGTTCTCATTTAGCCACTGCTTCAGCTCTGACAAGCAGTTGATTAAGGAACTCAGTTTGTGGGGCTCAGAGGAGTTAAAGGAGCAGTATATCTGGATGTCATCGGCGAATAGATGATAGGAGACATCACTATACTGCTGGATAATGTGGCCAAGTGGGAGGACATAGAGTAAGAATAGCACTGGTCCCAGGACAGAGCCTTGGGGCACACCACACAGTAGATCCGCTGAGTCAGATTGGAAGTTGTTTATTGACACAGTGAAGCTTCTGCTGGTCAGGTAAGAGGAGAACCAGTCTAGCACAGGACCTGACATCCCTACCAGGTCCCTCAGTCTCTCAATCATTATGGTATGGTCATCAGATATGACCCATTTGGACGTTCAGAGGCTCTGTAGTTACCGTGGAAACACCGTCATCATCTACAACATTGATTCCCCAGTAAAAAACATGGAGTTAGATCAATGACAGTGGATGGAAATACTTGTTTTTATATTAAGTTACTGATATCTTTGCTGAAAACTAACTTTTTCTTCAGTTTTCTCTGTTTTTGTTATAATAACCCTCACCTTTAATCTGAGCTTTTATGAACATCTACAAGATCAGTGAATTAAATATAGGAAAATACATGATTTACACTGACGAGACGCACAGTTAGGAGGATAATATTACAGTAAATGGTGATAAATCACTCAAGAAAGGTTAAATATAGAGAACTGCCACAAAAGTAGCGCTGGGTCTTTATGGGTTAACTTTTCTTAACCTCTGAGATCCAGGAAAGTAAAAGTTCTGGCTTGTTTACATTATATTATTGTCTTGGATTGGAAACAGTATATTGCAACTTTTTTTTCTTTTTTTCAGATTTTGTATTTACTTATTGATTGATAGGCTGATTTAATGTCCTTTGTCGTGGACAGCATTTTTTAAAGTAAAGCAGTGAAATTCTTGTCCCCTAAAGAGGGCCTGGGTTTCAAGAGGTTAAGTGACTGATCAGCATATGTTATAATATTATCTTCTGTATTTTGCAGTTTTTCAGTGAAAATCCAGTATTTTCCTATACTTAATTGACTGATCATGTTTATGTTCATAAAATCTCAGCAGAAAGTTGAGGCTTATTATATAAAAAACAGAGAATCCTTATGAAAAAGTGACTTTTTCAGCAAAGATATCAATACCTGAACATAAGCCAAGTGTCTCCAACCACTGTCACTGATCCAACTCCATGGGTTTTACTGGTGAATCAATGTTGTAGAAAATGACGGTGTTTCCACGGTAATTACGGAGCCTCTGAACATCCAAATGGGTCATATCTGATGACCATGAAAAGATGAATAACTGCATTTTACACCAATTATTTACATGTATTAATAGGATTAGTGGATCAACAGGTATTAAACATAATATTATCCTCCTAACTGTGTGTCTCATCAGTGTAAATCATGTATTTTCCTATATTTAATTCACTGATCATGTAGATGTTCATAAAAGCTCAGGTTAAAGTTGAGGGTTATATCGGAAACAGAGAAAACTGAAGAAAAAGCGACTTTTTCAGCAAAGATATCAATAACTTAACATAAAAACAAGTGTTTCCATCCACTGTCATTGATCCAACTCCATGGGTTTTACTGCTGAATCAATGTTGTAGATGATGACGGTGTTTCCATGGTAACTACTGAGCCTCTGAACGTCCAAATGGGTCATATCTGATGACAAACTGTATTTTACACCAATTATTTACATGAATGATATGATTAGACGAGGAAGGTTATTATTGTTATTAATTATATAAGGAGAAGGGGTGGGAGTTTAGAAGTTGTACTTCTTCTCACTCCTTTTCGAATATGTATTATATGTCTTATGTTTAAGTGTTTTATTTATTTATTTTCTTCTGTTTGACATTCATGTTCGGGAAAAAAAAAAAAAAAAGAATTGATAGAATACAGACTATCATGATTAGGAGATATTATCACATTTATTGGATTGTATTTGTGGTAAATATTTAAAGTGCATATAAATATTATAGTTTATATTAAAAACGGTTAACTATGCAAATCTGATTGTGTATGAGGTGACTAAAAAAAAAAAAGAGTATGAAAATGGTTTGTATGGATGTTTTTCTGTTACTGTTATTATTTTACACCAATTGTTTCCATGTATTGATAGGTTTAGTGGATCAGAAGTTCTTAAACAGTTTAGATCAGTAGATGTTTTTGGTCGCCGGTGGCTGTTTGCGTCTTTATGGGTTAAAAAATGATCAAATAGAAACAACTGGAGGAATAAGATGTTTTACCTTATCTATATTACTTCTTCTGGACAATGCACATGTGCTTTTTCTGTATGTATAACGCATGGTAGTTTTTTTTTATAGTCCAAATAAACCTGCATAAGGACACTGTCATTTCTTTCATTCGTCACGGGCCATTTTTCCAGAACATTTTCACCTGTTCTAAATGTGATGTGGGTTTCACCGTGATGACGTCCCCGGGGTCCTCAGCGTAAATGACTCTTATTTCAATATCTATTATTCTCTCCCTCTTCTCCCTCACTGTCAGATGTACACACACTCCAAATGTGAAGAGCCAGATCCACTCATATAGGTAGGGGGGAACTTGTAGCCCCCCACACGCTTCATTCGGACTCAGCGGCTTCCTACTGGGAGCCAGGTGGCAGCGTAGTGGCCCCGCTCCCCAGAGGACCCGCTTGAGGTGCTCGTCTCACCACCCCATGGCCTTATTCTGTCAGCCCCTCCGCTTGATGCAGATTGGCCCCTACATGAAGGACCCAGAGAGCCCCCCCACACCCCCATCCCCAACTCCATCTGTTTAACTGCATCCCCGGCATCCTGGTGCTAAAACACGACTCCACACGGGAAATGCAGTGAGGGGAAGTTAACTCTTTAAAACCTGACGTGTCATCATTAGCCACTTTTACACAGAGATCCCGGAAAAAAGACGAGATGGTGGTCCCACCTTTAGACCGATTTACAGAGATGAGACAGGCTGGACTTTTACACAGCGGACCTGCATTCCAGAATCAAAGGAGCGGTGACGTAGAACAGCGTATAGTGTGACGTATAACTTGCGCATCAGAAATACCCCAAGCACAGCAGTGTTGCCAACCTGCCAGCACAATTAAGAAACGCATAGATAAAAGATTATATGTGTATTTGTATGCATGTACACTACCAGGCAAAAGTTTGGACTCACCTGGTTTTTCTTTATTTTTATGACTATTTTCATTGTAGATTCTCACTGAAGGCATCAAAACTATGAATGAACACAAATGGAATTCTGTAGTTTAAAAAGGTGTGACAAAACTCAAAGCATGTTTTATATTTTAGATTCTTCAAAATAGCCACATTTTGCTTTTATTACTGCTTTGTGCATTCTTGGCATTCTCTTGATGAGCTTCATGAGGTAATCACCTGAAATGTCTTCCAAAAGTCTGGAAGGAGTTCCAAATGATGCTGAGCTCTTGTTGACCATCTGTGGTCCATCTCATGTCATTTAAATAAGAAGGTGAGTCCAAACTTTTGCCTGGTAGTGTATGTGCACTTGTATGTTGTGTGTATATGAAGGGCGACTGAAAAGTTTCGAGCCTAACATGGAAAGGGTTAAGAAATGAGGACCAAATTTGGTCCATGAAATCTTCCACATATCTTAATCCTATCCACTACATTTCTTGGTCATAGTAATCTTTTTCCCTGTTTTACAGGTCGCTGAACTTTCTGTATCAAGTGTTTCCTGAAAAATGGACAAACTTGAGTATGGGGCTGATTTGTGACTATGGATGAGACTGGGGTCCATCACTATCAGGCTGAGACCAAGGAGCAGTCAAAACAATGGAAACATCCCATATCACCAACCCCAAAGAAGGCAAAGGTCGTACACGTACTTGATGACAGCCCCATACTTAAGTTTTGTCCATTTTTCAGGAAACACTTGATACAGAAAGTTCAGGGACCTGTAAAACAGGGAAAAAGATCGCTATGACCAAGAAATTTAGAGGATAGGATTAAGATATGTGAAAGATTTCATGGACCAAATTTGGTCTTCATGTCTTAATCCTTTCCATGTTAGGCTCAAAACTTTTCAGTTGCCCCTCGTATGTATAAGCGTATTAGAGCTGCATGATACTGGAAAAAACTGACATTGCGATTTTTTTTAACCCTGTGATATATATTGCAATATGAAAAAATACTCAGGAGGATATAATAGCCATGTGGTGTCGACATAAAGAGTCAAACAAAGTAGTTGTGTATCCTCTCATTGTGGCAACAGGTGCAAGACACTGTCAACACAGAACACGTGTTCCAGTATCATCCTTCTTGTAGACGAAATAATTCCAGATAACGGACATTGCTTTTCTGTTTAGCACCAAGTCTTCGTTTTTGGTGATTTTCTCTTGTTCATTGCTCATTTTTCAATGTTGTTTCCAGCGACTCACTCCATGTGCAGGGGCGTGGTCTGCTTCGGCAAACTGATTAAGAATGGTTGTGACAGGTGGTTTCGCTGTGCGTAGTGTGTGTCAAGTACCCAAGATGAACTTAGATGAGAACACGTTGAGTTCATTTACCTCCTACATTGCAGGATCTGTGATGTGACAATTGCACACACGTACATTGTGATGACGATGCTCAAACGATATATTGTGCAGCTCTAATATATATGTACGCATGTATGTGTATACGGATGTATGAGTGTGTGTGTGAATAGATATATAAATATAAAAGAGTAATGTAAAAGGAAGAGGGAGATATATATTATTAATAATATTTTATGGAGAGGGGGTGAGATTAAATAAGTTGCACTTCTTCCCACCCCTTTCTGGTCATTAAATGGAACAACTGTGCTGTTCTTCTGTCTAAGATTGTTATGATTGTTGATATTTATATTATTATTCACGTTTTGCTTGTTTGCATATATGTTAAATTTAATTGCTTAGATAGATAGATAGATAGATAGATAGATAGATAGATAGATAGATAGATAGATAGATAGATAGATAGATAGATAGATAGATAGATAGATAGATAGATAGATAGATAGATAGATAGACAGACAGACAGACAGACAGACAGACAGACATTAGGCCTGTAACGGTACACGTACTGAACCGAACCGTTTTGGTACGCACCGGTTCGGTTCGGTACACAGCTGTACCGAACTGGCACAGTATGATGAGAAAAAGAAAAAGTAACGAAAGACGTCGTTCGATGCGGAACTTTAAATCCGCGCAAGTTTCACACGGACATATTGAAGGAGCGCACATTGACCCAAAATATGAAATAGCAGCTGATATAAGGTTAAAAAAAACAACAAATATGATGTGAACCTGGAAGGAAGAGACTGAAGACCCTCCACCATCAGTCCAGTCCAGTTTGGATCAGTTCAGGTTCAGGTGAAAGACAACAACGAGGAAAGAGACGTTAATAAGACGGACGTTGTTTGGCCCCTAGGAACTACGGTAGTTCTAAAACACTGACACTAGCTCTGTCTGTCTGTCTGTCTGTCTGTCTGTCTGTCTGTCTGTCTGTCTGTCACACACGCTGTATAATAGAGGAATAAATAGAACACTGAAAGTATGTAAAGTTTCACTTTCATTTCACAACAGTGTTTGTTACGTTAGTTATGGACCGCACCCCCAGGTATATAACCACGCGCCCCCCCTACCCCCCGGCTCCAACAAAAAAAAAAAAAAAAAAAATCCCCCGTGCACACAGGCACACACAAATACACAGTGTCCTAAACAGTTTGTTCTCCGTCCTAAAATAAATAATTTGGTTCATTGTGTTGTCAGAGTTTCTCATCAGTTTGTTTCAACAGAATACCAGTTTACCCTCTTGTTAATGTTGCACTTCATGCGGAATTTTTTTGTTATTTTTATGCAGAATGTGAACTGACAGAACTGTGATTAGATTTTTCTTGTTTGTTCGAAACTACCTTTCAGGGAAAAGTGCAATACTACTGTTTAAAATACATTTAGTAATATTAATAATTTATTTTATTTTCTATTTGATTTGTCGCAGCAGAATTCTACTATTCCTGTTTTTCTATATTCTATTGTCTCCAAAAATTGGGAGAAAAATGTTTTAAAAAATTAATAAATGCATTAACAGACATTTTGAGGGGTTTTCTTTCTTCCCGTACTGAACTGAAAAAAACCGAACCGTGGCTTTGAAAACTGAAAACGTACCGAACCGAAGATAGATAGATAGATAGATAGATAGATAGATAGATAGATAGATAGATAGATAGATAGATAGATAGATAGATAGATAGATAGATAGATAGATAGATAGATAGATAGATAGATAGATAGATAGATAGATAGATAGATAGAGCAAAACCTCTCCAGTCTTTCATCGTTCCACAAATGTTAGCATGGATAGATTCCAATGCCTGAAGTAACAACAGCTCGCGGATCAATTCAACATCTTTCTGGTCGCATTGATATGTTTTACTGTACGCGGCCTGCGCTCATTTTTAAATCCCCGCAATCACGGCGGTCACACACAATACGTCATCAAATTGTCACACCTTGGTTGTTCCTTTAACATAGCGTTCCTGAATCATGATTCCACCTTTATCACGGCTCTGTTACTGGCTCCAAAGGCGTTATGGAGAGGGTCCAAAGGTGGGACCAAATGATCCACCATTTCATTTACAAAGACATCGTTCTGGAATAAAAGTGAAATATTCCCGGAACAGAGGTGCTGTGGAAAAGGGGCTAGTTAAGAGGTTGTTTGGATGGTTGTAACTCTTTCACTGTGAGTGCAATTGGAAAAATTCTAATGGTTTCTGAAACAGGAAACGTTCCACTTTATAGACTTTATGAGGTCAATTATGATAATTTCACTTATGCCTGTACTAGAAGCTGGAGAAGAGGCCATTTTATCAGTATTTATTATAACATGCAATAAATTGTAAACGACTGCTAGATTTTGAAAGATCTGGGGGGGAAAAAAGTGCTTTAGAAAAATGAGCAAATGGACTCACTCACAGCATTATTTTCTAACCTTTTTATAGTCAAAATAAAAAAAAAAAAAAAAAAAAGTCCAGGTGGGCTATTTTAGGCTTTGGGTTTAACCCTTTCATGCATGAATTATGAGAGCCTTAAATAGCCTTATGAGAGCCTTAATTTTTTTTTCTTGCCAAAGTGTTTTTATTCCTCGAGGCATTGAAAAAAACAATGCAATTGACATTTTTTTTTAACCTATTTTTCATGGAGTTGCAAAAATGTCCTCTCAGCTGGACACCATATATTTAATTTTCGAAATGAAGACACATATTTATTGATATTCTGTGTGAAAACTATGAAGCTAATCTGATGTTTTCTCACATTTTAACAAACTCTAAAACTGGTCATTACTCACTCCATGGAGATAATATGCTTTTTGTCTAACCCATAAAAACCCAGTGCTACTTTTGTCATCATTTTGTTTTTTTGTTTTTTTTTTAAAGTTAATTACAGTCTAATAACAACAACAAGCAACTGATTTACACTCAAACATGTTAGTGCAGATCAAGTTTATGAAGAACAGCAAAGTTACAGTAATTATATAAACTGCAATGTATGGGATGATGCATGAGCGTCCACTGTGTTAGCAAATATGGAACTAAAATAACAAAATCCATGAATAGAACAGCTGTAAAACATTTGTCCACTGTAGTGACCACTGTGCATGAAAGGGTTAAAGCAGACCTGGGCATTCTAAGGCCTGGGGGCCACATGTAGCCCGACAGCTGACCCTAACTGGCCCACGAGGTCACTGGCAAATTACAAGTCAATGCAAACATCTATCATCATAATAGTCGTAACCAATACAACGCCACTGCTTTTATTTTGAAGGATCTGCTAATTTACTGTTTTTTTCACACATACTTTCTGTACTTGCATAAGGCTTATGCACGGACTGGTTTGTTGGTCAGTTCCAGCTCATTAAGATGTCAGCTAACGGCAAAAAAAGAACGATTGATTCCCAGTGCAGAGTTTTTAACAAGACATGGACTTGAAAGTATTTCCTTACTGAAGTCAGAGGTAAAGAAAAAGAAAAGGAACTGTGATGTGCAAACAAACAAAGCTGGATGCATTTAGAGTTTTTCATGTAAAGTTAATGTGGAGCTGGTTTTGCACATTTTCTAAAGTCTTTTTGCGAATAGTCATTAAATAGTTGTATTCTGTGCTCCACATTTTCATTTTCTTATTGTATTGTTGCATTTACTGTTTTTGTATTATAGTAAAATATATATTGTTGTGGTCCAGAGGTGCAACAGCCCAAAAAATTATCCATATCAGAAAAAAAACAGAGAGCAGCCCAAAAAATTATCCACTAGCCCAAAAAATTATCTATTATGAGAAAAAAAACAGAGAACAGCCCAAAAAAATCATCCACTATGAGAAAAAAAGAGAACAGCTCAAAAAAATATCCACTATAAGAAAAAAAGAGAACAGCTCAAAAAAATATCCACTATAAGAAAAAAAGAGAACAGCCCAAAAAATTATCCACTGTAAGAAAAAAAGAGAACATCCCAAAAAAGTATCCACTGTAAGAAAAAAAAGAGAACAGTCCAAAAAATTATCCACTGTAAGAAAAAAAGAGAACAGCCCAAAAAAGTATCCACTGTAAGAAAAAAAAGAGAACAGCCCAAAAAATTATCCACTATAAAAAATAATAAATAAATAAATTAAAAAAATCATCTACCTTTTCAGTTAGGGGGGCACTGTTTACCCGAAAGGTCTCTTGCTTTAAAATCAAGGCCACCACAAAAAATAAAAGCATAGCCTGAAAATTTTTAAGGCCTTCAGCTAATGTGGCTAATGCTAATGAAGTAACCCACCAAAAGTTGAGGTTGGTGCGCTACAAATAAAGTTATTTTAAAAATATATATAGTGGATATTTTTTGGGGGGGTAGTGGATAGTTTTTTGGGCTGTTGTCTTTTTTTTTTCTTATAATGGATAATTTTTTGGGCTGTTGCACCTCTGGGCCACTGTAATATATACAGGGTGGGGAAGCAAAATTTACAATGAACATTTAGTTGTTTTTTCTCAGCAGGCACTACGTCAATTGTTTTGAAACCAAACATATATTGATGTCATAATCATACCTAACACTATTATCCATACCTTTTCAGAAACTTTTGCCCATATGAGTAATCAGGAAAGCAAACGTCAAAGAGTGTGTGATTTGCTGAATGCACTCGTCACACCAAAGGAGATTTCAAAAATAGTTGGAGTGTCCATAAAGACTGTTTATAATGGAAAGAAGAGAATGACTATGAGCAAAACTATTACCAGAAAGTCTGGAAGTGGAGGAAGCAACAAAAAAACGTACCAAAGCTTTTATTAAAGCTCTCAAATCCAAAATCCTAAAGGATCCAACCAAATCCATGAGAAAAATGGCAATTGAACTTGAGGTAGACAACAAGACCGTTAGAAATGCAGTAAAATATGATTTGAAGTTAAAATCTTACACAAGAACACCAAAACACTTGTTGACAACAGCAACAAATCCAACTTTAGCAATTTTTGGGAATCATGTTTATGGCCGCCTTCTAGCCCAGATCTAAACCCTCTGGATTCTGCTATTTGGGGCGTTTTAGAACATGCTACCAATAGAACATCACACAGCGATGTCGACTTTCTTAAAGATACTATTAAAGAAGAATGGGAGAAGTTGTCACCCGAATATTTGAGGAACACTTGTGCAAGTTTCAGGACGTAACATAGAATAAAAACATTTTCTATTATGTAAATTTTCTTGTGGCAAATAAATTCTCATGACTTTCAATAAACTAATTGGTCATACACTGTCTTTCAATCCCTGCCTCAAAATATTGTAAATTTTGCTTCCCCAACCTGTATTTTTATATATATATATATATATATATATATATATATATATATATACATATATATATATATATATATATATATATATATATAGGGAGAGAGATACTAAGGAGAGGTGCAAGTGTATTGATCCGGCCCTTAACAACTGTCAAAGTTTCTCATGCGGCCCCAGAGGAAATTTATTTGCCCACCCCTGGTTTAAAGGGTTAAACCTCGCTACCTGCTGGGAAAAGGAACAACAGTGGGGACGCGGGGATGTGGACTCCCAGGATCCCAGTGGTGTGTGGCAAAGAAACCCCCATTGAAAAGAACGTTAGGATAACAGCAGCGCTTTCCTACCGCCAGTGAAGGCCTCGTGTGTGCTTCATGGGAGATAAAAGCAGTATCTTGCATTGTTTAAATGTCGATAAGTTACACTGAAAGCGCTACTTCGTTTTCAAAACCTTCACGCAAGTTGAAAATCCAATATATCTCACTGTGTAACTTTTGAGAATGCACCTCCCAGGCAACTTCAACAAAAATAACCACGTCTTCATCACATAGAGAATTGGGTTTGAAATAATGTAACAGACTAAATAGCAAAAAAAAAAAAAAAAGGAAAAAAGCACTGGTCTATGTACCTCTTTCTTTAACACAAAACTGCATGGCGGGTAGTTTTTGTTTTTGAATCAAATATAGTGTTTACTAAGTGCAATTCCCTTCTGAGTGTTACTAATGAGCATGTCAGATTCTCCAAATTGCCAAGTCAAAGCCTTAAGACAACTACAGGTGTTTGTTGTGTTGCAATTCAGGAAACATCATACCCTCATCCTGTCAAAGTGTCAAATTCTTAAACCGGGATTTTTTTTTGCCTCTGAAATGTTGTGCTGAGTGAACTCGCGCCTGCTCCCTGGCAGATATGTTTAGATGAACAAGCAGCTTTTGTTGCCTTTTTCTGCCGAGTGAGACATTTCTGCTTAACTCTGCAGATTCGCCCGCACAAATGAAACACGCTGCAAAAAAAAAAAAAAAAAAAAAAAAACAAGCGTCGACTTTAAAAGCTGCATGTTAAAGTGTACCCAATTAAAAGCAGTCCCTCATGAGATGTGGAGGAAATGAGTCCGACATTTTGATGTGTGTAGGGAAGGGGGGGAGGGGGGGCTGGTGCTCAATGCTCCACCAAGTATGCCATTGTTATTTATTTATTTTTTTTAGCCATTAGACTTTCAGATCTATAGTATGAATCTAAATGAAGGGGTTAGACTCGGGGGGGTATTGTAGCATAGATTTTACCATATTGTACGTGGACGACTTCTTCCGTCTGCAGTCAAAGCACAAACAAGCTGTCAGACCTTGATCAAATAGTTCTGTCCTATCTCACTTTAGAAGGCGAGAGCTCAGCCTCGCAGCATCGCTCACACTGTATCTGTGAATAGGAGCCAACTGTCGACCGTTCACCTGCTGTGCATACATGTCACCGTTGTATACCGCCAGCTTTATTCTGCTGGAAAATGAAACACAAAGCAGGTATTTCTACATATAGTTTGACCTCTGTTTGCTGACACACAGGGTTTGAAACTGCTGCCCCCAAGTGGTCGCCCAGAGAATGTTTGGTAACCTGGTCTACAGACTGGGTTTCTTTCTTTTTTCTTTTTTTTTTTTTCCCAATTCTCTTTTTTATTAGTATTTTCACATATTTATTCACATAACAATTCACCATTCTCATCCATTCATCTGAAAATGCCAATTAAGTCTCACAGCGATACGTCCGTGACTTCACAGATAATACAGATAAGGATGATCAGCCCTAGAACACATTTCACTGGAAAACCAAAACTGAACCACCGCCACGCAACATCCAGGAGTAGAGACCCTCTGTTTGGGCCCCTCTACACACACACACAAATGTATAATGATGAATATGTAATCAGTATCTGCTTTTGTCTCGTCTCATTTGTTATCATGTCTTTCACATGTTTGGTTATGTTTTCAACAGCAACCACTTCGCTGTTTTGTCCCACTGTCTTATGTCTGTTTTGTCTTGTGTCTGTTTTGTCCCACTGTCTTATATTGTGTCTGTTTTGTCTTGTGTCTGTTTTGTCCCACTGTCTTATGTCCGTTTTGTCTTTTGTCTGTTTTCGTCCCACTGCCTTGTCTTGTTTCATCTGTTTTGTCCCACCGTCTTGTCTTAAGTCTGTTTTGTCCCACCGTCTTATGTCTGTTTTGTCTTATGTCTGTTTTGTCTTTTGTCTGTTTTCGTCCCACTGCCTTGTCTTGTTTCATCTGTTTTGTCCCACTGTCTTGTCTTAAGTCTGTTTTGTCCCACCGTCTTATGTCTGTTTTGTCTTATGTCTGTTTTGTCTTTTGTCTGTTTTCGTCCCACTGCCTTGTCTTGTTTCATCTGTTTTGTCCCACCGTCTTGTCTTAAGTCTGTTTTGTCCCACCGTCTTATGTCTGTTTTGTCTTATGTCTGTTTTGTCTTTTGTCTGTGTTCGTCCCACTGCCTTGTCTTGTGTCAGTTTTGTCCCACTGTCTTGTCTTATGTCTGTTTTGTCTTTTGTCTGTTTTCGTCCCACTGCCTTGTCTTGTGTCAGTTTTGTCCCACTGTCTTGTCTTATGTCTGTTTTGTCTTCTTTCATCTGTTTTGTCCCACTGCCTTGTCTTGAGTCTGTTTTATCTTGAGTCTGTTTTGTCTCACTGTCTTATGTCTGTTTTGTCTTATGTCTCTTTTGTCCCACTGCCTTGTCTTGCGTCCGTTTTGTCCCACTGTCTTGTCTTATGTCTGTTTTATCTTGAGTCTGTTTTGTCCCACCGTCTTGTCTTGTTTCATCTGTTTTGTCCCACTGCCTTGTCCTGTCCCTGTACACTTTCATCTATATTAGCCCTCCCTCCTTCTATGTATGTGTGTGTGTGTATACACACACACACACACACAAGCAAGGAATGGATGATGGCTGAACATGTGAATATAAAGTTTGAGATTGTTGCTTAAACACAAGCTGTAATTAAAAAAAAAAAAAAAAAAAAGATGACTGATCCCCCTTCAGCAATACCAAAGATGTAATTTATACAATAGAAATTTAAGAACTAAACTCCCCAGAACAGGAATGCTGGGGTGCACATTTGTGATATTAAAAAAATAAAATAATAATAACAATAATAATAATAATAATAAAAAACATTGATGCAAAAGGGTTAAAAAGAAAAAAAGGGGTGAAATGGACAGAAGACGTGGCCTTAGATAAACAGTGTTTGAACTGGTGTTACATCCCTCATCCATCTTTCCTATCTTTTCAAAAACAGATCTTGTTGTAGTCTTATTGCAAAAGTAATTCACTCCATCTTAAAAATGTCATAAATTATGTCAATCCACTCCAGACTGGGTTTCTAAGTGATAATATAACAGTAGAAAATAAGTATATGCAGACCACAGGCACAGCAGTCTGAAAAAAAAAGTGTGTACTCAATGCTATAAATCAGAATTAATATAAGAATTCCATTTCGTAGCCTGGGCAATTCAAGATCCTACATTAAAATACAGATTTATTTTTACTTATTTAACCTTTATTTAACCAGAAAAAAAGACTTATTGAACTTAAAAATCTCTTTCGGAAGAAGCAGAAGTTCCAGACAATAGTGATTCCATCCATAAACCCAAACTAAAAGCATACATAAAACACACAGTAAAACTCAGTTCTAAAACACTACGTAAAAACATACTTACAGTTGCGGAAAAAATTATTAGTCCATCAAAAGTCATCAGAAACAATGGTTATGCAATCAAGTACTAACTCCTGTGTGTATCATGTGACTAAAACAGACAGAAAAGAAAACATGGAATGCCTAAAAGCACTGTTTCTGTCAGTACAATTTTTTTATTTTTATTATTTTTTTATTTGCACATCACAAACAACAAGAAAAAACATTTTAAAAAGTATTTTCATGCAAGTAACACCATTGTAGGAGAGGACTGATAGAAGCCAAAAAAGGCTTATTTAAATACCTCCCGGAAATAAACAATACACACACAAAAAAAAGAATTAAAATATGATATAACTGAAATAATAATCTGAAAAAAAAAAGTACAAATACAATCCAAATGATATAAAGTCTTACACGCAATTAGAGTTTTTTCAGATGCTTTTTAAATAATGATAAAGATGCCATAGCTATTGATGTAAGAACTGAAGTGATTTTGGTTATTATCAAGAAAACCATAGAAAATGGATAGATATCAGCTCTGAAATTAACCTTTAATGACCCATTTTTGTTGTTATCATTATATTTGTCCAAACAAATGTACCTTTAGTTGTACTAGGCATTAAAATGAACAAGAAATTGAAGAAAACAAGGGGTGGTCTAATAATTTTTTCCGCAACTGTATAAAACACCATCAATAAATCAAAAGGCACTAAAAGTACACAACAATGTTCCTTGAACCTGAATCAATCAATTAGAAAAGCATCTACATTCAGATTTATTCTAAATTAATCAAATAGAAACGTGAAAACAGCTCTTGCAGGAAATTAATGCAGCCTTGATAATTACAAAAATGAAAAGTATTTGTCCATTCTATAAACTAGTGATGAAATTCCTCCCAAATTCTAAGTAAAATATTGTCATTAAATGCATTTATTTGCAGAAGAGTAGCTTAAAAAAATAAATAAACAAGAACGGCTGTATTTTCAGACCTTGAATGATGATACAAAATGAGTTGGTGCTCATTTTTAAAACAACAAAATATTAATGTTTGAACTGTGGTTCAGAAAGCACTAACCTTGATATTTTAATTATGCTTTCAAGTGTCTTTGCATGTTGTGTTTTTCTGTTTTGTTTTGTTTTTTTCTACATTTAAATTTTCTGGAGTGATTTATCATCAACTATTATTATATTATATACATTTTTGGGGGGGAAATCTGATATTTTCTTATATTTAATTCACTGAATATGTAGATGTTCATTAAAGCTCAGAGTAACTTTAAATATTATTACATCAAAAAGGAGAAAATGTTAAAAAAAAAAAAAAAAAAAAGTGACTTTTTCCAACAAAATATCATTAACTGATGTTTAAAACAAGCATCTAG
The DNA here is from genome assembly GCF_902148855.1 of Sphaeramia orbicularis. NCBI lineage: Eukaryota > Metazoa > Chordata > Actinopteri > Kurtiformes > Apogonidae > Sphaeramia > Sphaeramia orbicularis. The sequence goes on from NC_043971.1 coordinate 8,761,552, forward strand.
AACAGGGGTGTCAAACTCATTTTAGTTCAGGGGCTACATTCAGGTACATTTGATCTGAAGTGGGCCGGACCACTAAAATAATAACAGAATAATAAATAAATAATGCCAACTCCAAACTTTTCTCTATGTTTTACAGCGACAAAAGTAAAATTACATGATGAAAATGTTTACATCTACAAACTAACCCTTCAAACAATGTGAATAACATAAATAAACTGAAAAAAAATATTGTAATTTTAACACTGTTATGCTTTAGTTTATCATGTCCACATGTACATTCTAACGTACAGATCACAGTGGAACTACAGATACACAAAATATTTAGTCACAGGCGGAATATTATTAAAACTGCACTTCTCTTAAGACATTTCAAGTTGTTCATATTTGTTCAGGTTATTCAGATTTTTTTGTGAAATTATGCTTTGTTTTAGTGTAAATACATAAAAACATTTACATTTACAAAGAGAAAAAATTGGAGCTGTCAGTATTTATAGGTGATTATGACACTGAATTGGTCTGAATGTGGAACCTGAACTAAAATTATTGTTAATATCTTAGTGTAATTTTTGCATCCTACTATAATGCATGTTCTGTGTCCGGTGTCCGACCAATGTTGCAGCACAGGAGGGCGTTTTTGCCACGGGTACAATGCCGCTAGTTTCACAAATTCATCCCGGGGGTCGGACTGGACCCTTTGGCGGGCCGGATTTGGCCCCCAGGCCACATATTTGACACCTGTGATCTAGAACACGGGTGTCAAACATGCGCCCCGTGGGCCAAATCCGGCCGGCCAAAGTGTCCATTCCGGTCCGTGGGAGGAATTTGCGAAATGCAAAATTTACACTTAACATATTAACAGTCATTATAGTTCAGGTTTCACATTCAGCCCAATTCAATCTCAATGAAGTTAAATGCAGATCAGTAAAATACTATAATAATAACTCCCAATTAAAACTAAAAGTATTTGTCCATTCTACAAACTAGAAAGGAAATTCCTCCTAAGTTCTAAGTAAAATATTGTCATTAAATGCATTTATTTGTGGAAAAGTAGCTTAAAAAATAAATAAACAAGAACGACTGTATTTTCAGACCTTGAATGATAATACAGAATGAGATGGTGCTCATTTTTAAAACAACAAAATATTAATGTTTGAACTGTGGTTCAGAAAGCACTAACCTTGATATTTTAATTATGCTTTCATGTGTCTTTGCATGTTGTGTTTTTGTGGGGGAGGGGTTTCTCTACATTTAAACTTTCTGGAGTGATTTATCATCAACTATTATTATATTATATGCATTTTTTAATGCGTTTTAATGTGTTTTTTGGGGGAAAATCTGATATTTTCCTATATTTAATTCACAGAATATGTAGATGTCCATTAACGCTCAGAGTAACTTTAAACATTATTACATCAAAAAAGAGAAAATGTAAAAAAAAAAAAAAACAGTGACTTTTTCCAACAAAATATCATTAACTGATGATCAAAACAAGCATCTAGAACACGGGTGTGAAACATCTGGCCCGTGGGCCAAATCCAGCCAGCCAAAGTGTCCATTCCAGTCCGTGGGATGAATTTCTGAAATGCAAAATTTACACTTAACATATTAATAATCATTATAGTTCAGGTTCCACATTCAGCCCAATTCAATCTCAAGTGGGTCAGACTAGTAAACTACATATAAATAATGACAAGTCCAAATTTTTCTCTTTGTAAATGTAAATATTGTCATGTATTTACACTAAAACAAAGTATAATTTCGCAAAAAATATGAATAACCTGAACAAATATGAACAGCCTGAAATGTCTTAAGAGAAGTAAGTACAATATTCAGCCTGTTCCTCAATGTTTTGTGTATTTGTAGATCCACTGTGATCTGTAAGCTGTAATGAACATGTGTAAATGATAAACTGAGGCAGAATATTGGTAAAATTGCACTTATTTTTCCATAATATATATATATATATATATATATATATATATATATATGTTTTTTTTTTTATGGTTGTTCATGGTAATGACATTTTTTTAAAAGGACAGTTTGTTGATGTTAACATTTTCATCATGTAAGTTTACTCTTTTTTTCACTAAAACACAGAAAAGTTTGAAGTTTACATTATTTATATATTATTATGGCTATTATTTTACTGGTCTGGTCCACTTCAGATCATTTAGGCCCCTTGGGATGTGGCCCCTGAACTAAAATGAGTTTGACACCCCTGGCTTAGGACATTAAGTGTTAAATCATGGATGCTGTCTGTCCATATGTGATGTCTGTTTACATCCCTGTCTGTGATTACATGCTGATGTATTACGTATGATTATATTGTAAGTGCTCCTTTTGTATGTTTGGATTATATGTGCTGTCTCTGTCTGATTGTACTAATGCTTCACTACTCTCTTTTATCTTCTTTATATTTATTTATCTCGTCTCTTTGCTGTCTTAACTCTCTCTTTTTCATTAATGCGCTGTAATATATTGGTTTTTTTGGGTGCCTATTGCTATCAGGCCGAGGACTACAGCAGGATACTAGCCATGTTGGCTAAAACTGCCCCTTTTTACCGTTATTGATACAGTTTAATTGGGATTGTCCACGATGCAATAAACTAATAATAACTTTAGTTTTCATTTATTTTCAGTCTTATATGCATTTCAAAACAGAAGACGAGAGAAATAAAGAAATTTGACTGAAAAAGGCTCAGGCAGAAGAAAAGCATATTAATGTCCACCTACTTTACAGCTTAAGCTACACAATCTATAGCAGGAGTGTCAAACTCATTTTAGTTCAAGGGCCAGATTCACACCAATATGGTCTCAAGTGGGCCGGACCAGTAAAATAATACCAGTGAAAAAAGTAAAATTACGTTATGATAATGTTTATATCTACATTGTTTCCTTAAAAATTTGAATAATGTGATCAACTTGAAATGTCTTAAGAAAAACAAATGCAGTTTTAACAATATTCAGCCTCAGTTTATCATTTACACGCGCATTACAACTTACATTACAATTACAAATTAACAAAACATTTAGTAACAGGTATAATATTGATGAAATTGCATTTACTTTTTTTGCAATTACATTTCACGTTCATATTTCTTCAGGTTATTCACATTTTTTGTACAAGGATAGTTTGTTAATGTAAACATTTTTATGTAATTTTACTTTTACACTAAAACAAAGATACAATCTGCAGTTGTCATTATTTATAGGTTATTATGACAATATTTTTCTGGTCTGACCCAATTGAGATCTAATTGGTTTATATGTGTATGTATGGAACCTGAAATAACATGATTTTTACACTATTGATTAATATCTTCAGTGTAATCTTTGCATTTCACAAATTCATCCTACGGGCCAGACTGGACCCTTTGGCGGGCCGGATTTGGCCCCCGGGCCGCATGTTTGACACCTGTGATCTATAGTGTCAAGTAGAAAGAAAAATAAAATACATCTTTTTTTTTTTTCTTCTTTTGAGTTACAGCCATAACTCTCAAATATAGATGCATATAACACTTTTTTGAACATAAAGGAAGTACATTGCTCAAGTTTTAAATTAGCACGATTCCACGGTTGAACCCCTTTAAAAGAAAAACATCTTCTTTTTTAGCTTTTAACTTAACCCTTTAATGCATTAATTATGAGAACCTTAGTTAAGATTTTTTTCTTGAGTGTTTTTATTCCTCCATAGGCATGAAAAAAAATATTGTGATCAAGATGTTTGTATTTTTTTTCATGGAGTTACAAAAATGTCCATGCATTTAATTTTTGAAGTAAAGAAACGTGTTTAAAACCCAATATCAGAAATTGATATTAAAACAATGAAATAAAATCTGATGTTTTCTCACATTTTAACATATTCTAATGCTAATTATTACTCTTTCCATGGAGACGATATGCAAAAAAAAAAAAAAAAAATTCTAATAAATAATTGATTTACACTCAAACATGTTACTGCAGATCAGGTTTATCAAGAACAGCAAAGTTACAGTAATGGTATGAATTACAGTGTATGGGATGATGCATAAGCGTCCACCACATTGGCTGATGTGGAACTAAAATAACAAAACCCATGACCATACAAAGAGAACAGCTGTAGAATAACTGTCCACTGTAGTGACCACTATGCATGAAAGGGTTAATTTCATCTTCATGTTCTACAAGTTCTCAGAGAGGTTCATGTGTGGAAAATCTAAGCGTTCAAAATTTTTTTCAAGACCTGTACATCAAAACAATATAAGATTCTTAAAACATGACAGAATTTTTTAAAGAGGACATTCATTTAAAGCCATGATAGACTTTTGGAAACAGCTCTGCTTTCACATGCATAAGACGCCTGAAATTTACGAGCAGCTGATTTCATTCCCTTCTCCAGGCTTAACGTTAACCCACGGGGCAACAAACAGACTGTTGATCCGAGGAGTTTAGCTCCTTTAAAACGAATTAAGAAAGTCTGTTTTGTGTTCGCTGTTTTCGTAAAGCAAGTCCAGCTGGAAAATTGGCACTTCTTTCATCGGAAAATGGGACGCGCATTAATTACTGCCTAGGTCACACAGTCTGTTTTTGCCTTTTGAATATTTATTCATCTAACAAACCCTATTAGGTAGATAAGGAATATTCTCAATTCATCCGATTTAAAAAAAAAAAAAAAACAGTATCAGCGGGTGCATTGGGTGGTGCTGCTATGCTGTGCGATTTGATAAGACAGAAATGATTCAGCTTTATTAATGTGGCTTATCGTGGACATCTTAAGCCCAGAGATTTGTGCAGTGTAGGATGACCTCAGCGGGGCCAACATGCTCATCTAAGATAGATCTTCCTTTAACGAAGCCTGTGATATATGATGGTGCAAACTCAGAGGTTCAGAGAAAAGAGCACAGTTTCATCTTCGGCTGGTTGCACTGGCCTTGACATGCCATAACATAACACTCCCTCCACTACAGGCTGCATCGTGTGCGTGTGTGTGTGTGTGTGTGTGTGTGTGTGTGTGTGTCGGTGTCTCACTTCAGCACATCCTGAGAGTCCTTGTCGGGAGGACCTTGAGTGCTAAAAAGCATGGGGCCCCTCTTCTGGGAGAGAGGAGAGAGCAGCAAAAAACACAGATAAGAAACTTTTCCACCAGCTGGAACGAAGCGTCCTGAACGTCTCCCTTCTTCCACGCTCTGCTTCTGACGTCTCCTGCTTATACCAGATACAAGATAATAACTGTAACATATTTCGGAGTCAACTGGAGTGACTTGGGTGAAAACAGTCACTCAGCCTCGCACGGGCGTCAGATGTGTGTGCACCAGAGTAGCAAACATTGTTTCTCTGCTGTTTTTTTTTTTTTTTCCTCCCTCCAGAGGCTTTGGTGTTCTCTACAGGTGTGTAGTGAAACCAAGGAGGGAGGATAAGTGCTGACTGAGCAGAGACAACAGCTACTCTGTCTTTCTCAAACATCTTCAAGGTCCCTGTGGAGGGATAAATGGCCAACAGGAGGTGCTTTCCTGGGAGAGACTCGTCTGGAGCTGTGCAGGGTAAGTCCTCTTCATACTTTTTTTTTATTCCTATATTAACCCATATAGACCCAGTGTGACATTTACGGCTATTCCCTATTCCTTATTCCTATTTTGATCTATAGTTAAGCATCCTTAAGTGATTTATCACCATTTATTGTAATATTATCCTCTGTATTTTGGTTTTTTTTCAGTGAAATCAGGTGTGTTCCTATATTTCATTTACTAACCGTGTAGATGTTCATAAAAGCTCAGAGTAAAGTTGAGGATTATTATAACAAAAATAGAGACAACTGAAGAAAAAGTGACTTTTTCCGCAAAATCTATCATTAGCTGAACATAAACCAAGTGTCTCCCTCCATTGTCATTGATCCAACTCCATGGGTTTTATTAGTGAATCAATGTTGTAGAAGATGACGGTGTTTCCACGTACACTCTGAACATCCGAATGAGTTATATCTGATTACAAACTGTAGTTTAAACCAATTATTTACATGTATTGATACGATCAGTGGATCAACAGGTATTAAATATTTTAGATCAGTAGATGGTTTTGGTCGAAGATGTGTGTTTTGGTCTTCATGGATTAAGCTGCTGATGACAAAAATAACTCAGTTTTTAGCTTAAGCTTGAATATGTGTTTTATTTTCAACAATTTCCCCTTCTGTCTTGTCAGTTTTTGTTATTTCTGTATCACATGCCGTGTCTTAACTCTTTTTTTTTTTTTTTTTTTTATCTGACCTCAGGGCTGCAGCTGCTGGTAGTGAAGGCATCGGGGCTCTTTGGACTCGCTGTTCCTTTTTCCTATGCATATACCTCTTTGAGAAGTAGCTTTAAAGAGGCATAGGGCATGGGAAAATGGGGCTGCAGAGGTATTCCACCAGGCAGACGGTCGTTTCATCATGTTCTCTACATGACAGCTGACCTCAAAGCACACACACACACTCGCACCGGAGGCTCCAACCGACCACGTCCAGAAACACACAGTAAAGGAGCTGACACACTGACCGCAGGTGATTTTTATGTCTTTGTGATTTATTTTTGTGTAACATCACTACTGGAGTTTCGTCATGTTTGTTCAGGATGATGACACTATGTGTATTGTACAAGTCGATACTGTAACGTTACTGGTCATGTTCAACATTTGCTTGACTCTGACTGATATATTTGTCATTTATGAATAAAGATGTATCACTCATATATTGTGCACTTTTATGTGTTCTGAGTTCCTTTATGTATTGCTAAAGGGGTTATACTACCTGCGACATTGTTAATGACCTAAAGTACATTGCACTTTAAAAATGTTGTTAAGCTTTTATTAATACTTTGTGTAATTACTAAATTATTGCCCGTTTTTTAAATTTAATTTTAATTTATTGTCATCACCGATCTCTTAACCTGTTTTTCGTCATGGTACGTACTGCAGACCTTTTGGCCAGGTCGCCCTTGTAAAAGAAATCTCAATCTCAATGGTACTTCATCTGGTTAAATAAAGGTTAAAACATCAAAGCTGATTTAAGCAGTTTCTCAACTTAAGGCAGTGGTAGACTAGGTAATTTTTGGGCAACAGTGCCCAAGAAATTGTCTCTATATTGCTGCTTTAACTTCATAGAAACATTCAGAATGGGGGTATTTTAATAAATTTTATATGGTTTACTTTTTCATATGACAAAAATCTCTATCAACCCACATGTATGACCACTATAAAGCATATAATTCTCAAAATTTGTATTATTTTAAAGTCTAGATGCACTGGATGACAATTATTAAACTTTATATGCAGTGTTTTACTAGTGTTTTTCTACTGTTCACTTATACTCCCTTATATGTCATATTGTGTGGGTGTGGGGCTCGACATATAAAACAACTGTAAATACTATAGTCCTCCTACGAAAACAAGCAATATGTATTATTAATAAGGCCGGTTACTATGAACATACTAAAGAAGTGTTTATGAAATCATTTATTATGAAATTTAATGATTTGGTTTACTATAAAATTATGCAAATAATGTATAAAGCCAAATTAAAGTTACTCCCTGTCTGTGTACAAAGGTTCTTCTCAACACATGAGTCTAAACATGATTTGCGAGATGTTTGTAAATTTGTTGTACAAAAAGCTAAAAAAGAGACAAAAAGATGTATATCTGTTGTTGGAGTTAAATTATGGAATGAGGCCAGTATGGATTTAAGAATGTGTAGCCCATTTTTAATATTTAAAAAAAAATGGTACATAAGGCAATTTTTGAAGGATACAATTGTTAAGCTCTAACAAGCAATAGGTAAATTATTTATTTTTGAGTCTACATTAAATTACCATTAATTTGGTGGTTAAGTTTTCTATTTCTCTGGTATATTTTCACCTTTTTAGGTTTCGCTTGTTTGTTGGCTTGGATACATTGTTTTTTTGTCTTTTTCTTTTTCCTATATTGGATGCTGGGTAGCTGAATATGTTATGTAGGACAGGCATTAATATAAGCAATTTGCTTCTGCCTGGGCCTTTTCAGTCATAACCTGTTGGTAATGTTTGTGATGTTTGAAGTGCTGTTGTTGACACTGGTTATTGTGTGATGACTGAATAAAGAATTTCATCATCATCATCATTACTCAAAAAGCAGGGAATAAGAGGGATTACATACTTGTGACATGAGATATCTTTACATTTACAAGTATAATCATAGAAATGTGTTAATAAATTTATTGGAATTGGATTGGATTGAACTGGGTCTTAAGAAATAGAATAAAACAAAATAAAATAGGTGAAATGTGCAATAAAAATGAAGTAAGAACTTAGTGCTCATGATACAGCAGGCAATTAACTGCATTAATTCAACTAGAACAGCAGCGTAGCCAGAAAAATGACACTTGGTGTGCCTTGGAAAAATGGAGTGTGCCATTTTAATTTTCTCAGACACAAACAGCTATGCACCTTCACAAAAATAAAACAAGCTGTACTACTCATCACCACATAGCAATAAGTTATAGAAAAAAAATTACTTTGGTCAGAGACAGTCAAAAGTACTTAACATATAAAAAAAAAAAAAAAAAGCTTAACGTAGCTTAATATCCAAAAATTGTGATCAATCATCTCCAAATTTCATATGGACATCTTCAGTCATCTCTCCAAAAATCAATTGGGAAACAAGTCAATAGTCTGAATCTAGTGTGGACATAATTACATAAATAAAACTAACTGTATTAAATAGTCAAAAATCAGGTGATAATACATTCACTCAATCAACAATACTTCAATATACAAACTTGATCAATATATCATATTAACATGAAATCACTGCATCACATTTGAAATAAATAGTATGTGCAATATTATTCATCAAATTCAATCAATTAATTGTATCACTAAAAAATATGTTAGTGCCATGACTCAAAGCTAACGAGTATGGGCATTAAGCTTTGGATAATATTTCATTTAGAAGTGATATTTTGTAGAAGCGGCCTGAATGTTGTCAAAATAAGCGGCTAACCACGTCCATATAAACCAAAGGGCTACCGGCTAGGCTAACAACATCCATATAACCCAATGGGCCGCGGTTAAGCTAACGTGGCTAACCATGTCCATATAAACCAATGGACCACGGCTAGGCTAACACGGACAACAAACTTTTCACTCGCGACTCCTAAGCATTGCAAGGTATACTTTGAGTATTAACTCACATAAAGGTGTAAAAGATGTGAAAAATGCTTTTAAACAGACCTGCTGCTACTTCTCCTCCAGACTCCCCACTACACCTGATTCAACCGCAGTGGCTAATTTTTTTTTTTTAACAACTTTATTAACAACATTTGAGTATACAGTACAAAATTTTAAACAAACACCAAGACGTCAAAAGAGAAAAAGCATTTGAAGATGTAAGTTTAAGAAAATAATGCATAGATTTAAAAAATAAAAAGCATAATGAATAAATAATAGCAAAAAAGAAAAAAAGTAAATAAATAAAAAATAATAATTCTGACAAATATAAATAAAGAAAGAAAGAAAGAAATGCAACAGAGCGTTCAGTTAGTATTAAAAAATTGTTTATAAATAACCAAGGTGTTAGTGTTTTTTTTTTTGTTTTTTTTTTTTATTATTATAAATGAGTTCTAAAGATTTAATATAATTTCCAAATTCTAATAGGAAGATTTTAAAATTTGGGAGTGTTTTAGTATATTTGTTTTTATGTCTATGAAATTTTCCAAATAATATGAGCAAATTTACAATAAATTCTAGATTATTAGTATCATGTTTAAAATAAGTAATTACATTATGGGATGTTATATTTATTTTATTGTTACTTTTAGATATGATATAATTTTCCATTTTGGACCAAAAATTAGAAGAATGTTCACATAAAAAGAATAAGTGTAGAGTAGTTTCAGATTCAGACTGGCAAAAGTTGCATATTTCTTCCATATCATAAAATCGACACAAAATAGTGTTGAAGGGATATATGTTATGTAAAATTTTGAGATGTAAAATTCTAATTTTGTTTGTAATACAGTATTTTTATGGTAATGTCCATGCTTTTGACCGCTCAATTTGAGAAAAAGTTGAATTCCATAATGCTTTACCTCTGGGAGAAATTTTCCTCTTTTCATTCAATGCATTGCGTATATGTCTGTTATTACAGCTCGAACTAAAAATATTAATGCCATTAATCAGTAAACCAGGTTTATTTGTCTGTGATGTTAGATAACTAAGATGATTTTTCATTAGTGAGACAATACCATTAGGGATTGCTTTAAATACGTAGTTATATTCTTTATTTGGAATGGGAAATGAAGTTATTGTCATGAATTGTTCATATCTTAATAAGTTCCCATCTAAGTGGCTAATACTTTTGGAAACGGGATTGGGTATGGCGTGTCACGTGATGTCACTGAATACTGCATGCTGACTGGCTGTACATGCTCATGTGATCTTCTCGCGAGAAATTGTGACTGAGATACCGCGAGATTTTGACCACAGGAAAATTGAAGCAGAAGGTGAATGACAGACAGACAGATGTATATATCGGCTAAAATTTGCTTAGAGGTCTTATTTATGTCTTAGTGCATAAGAAATCAATATAAGTGAATCCCCCAAACAAACCTTGTGTTGGTAAATGCAAGTTATGCAAATTTACAGGATTTCATTTTTGTTGCAACATGTTGATGGTCATATGAACTACGTTTTGTTTTTTTGTTTTTTTTTTTCAACTTTGTTAACATTTGCATATACAGTACAACATTTTAAACAAACAACAAGATGTCAAAAGGGAAAATGCATTTAAACACATAAGTTTAAGAAAATAATGCATAGATTTAAAAATGCAAAGCATAATATATAAATAATAGCAAAAAAAAAGAAAAAAGAAAATAAATAAAAAATAATAATTCTGACAAATATAAATAAATAAATCAATACAACAGAGAGTTCAGTTGGTATTTAAAAATTGTTTATAAATAACCAAGGTGTTAGTGCTTTTTTTCATATGAACTATGTTTTCAGCTCAAAAATGTCCAATTTCATCACAATTAACCCTTTCATGCACAGTGGTCACTACAGTGGACAGCTTTTCTCCAGCTGTTCTCTTATATATTCATGGGTTTTGTTATTTTAGTTCCATATCAGCCGACACAGTGGACACTTATACATCATCCCATTCACTGAAATTCATAGCATTACTGTAACTTTGCTGTTCCAGATAAACCTGATCTGCACTAACATGTTTGAGTGTAAAAAAAAAAATTGGCAATTCTTATTAGACTGAAATTAACAGTTTTGTTTTCTGTTTTTTTTTTTTAAACAAAAAGGTTTTTTTTGCATATTATCTCCATGCAGGTATGTTAAAATGTGAGAAAATGTCAGATTAGCAGCATTAAAAGTGTTTTTATTTCATAGTTTTCCCACTGTATGTCAGTAAATACATGTTTCTTTGCTTCTAAAATCAAATGCATGGTGTCCAGCTGAGTGGACGTTTTTGGAACTCCGTGAAAAGTAGGTTCATAAAAAAAAAAAAAAAAAAAAAAAAAAGTTTTTTTTTTTTTCCGATGCCTATAGATGAATAAAAACACTCAGGAAAAAGTTTTGATTAAGGTTCTCATAATTCATGCAAGAAAGGGTTAATGCTATATTTTCATGTCACAAATGGCCAAGTTATATTTGAACTGAATTTTCCTGAAAAACAAATATTCTATTCTTTTAGATTCCCCAATTTTTCTTACAAAATTCTCTCCTACATATCACATGTTTTATTTTTACAGGTTGCAATATGGAGTATGGTGCTGATCCATCCTGCTTATGTTACGCCAATACATACATTAAGAATGTTACACGTCACTTTTTAAATCAACAGTTTTCTAATAATAAGCATTTTTTTTTAAAGAAATAACAATTCTATATTGTTATTTACTCTTTAGTATGATGATAAACTATACAATTAGTATAGATTCTGTTGGGTTTGTGTAAATTGGCTTAGAGTCTGGTTTTGACCAACTCTACAGGGTGGGGAAGCAAAATTTACAATGAACATTTAGTTGTTTTTTCTCAGCAGGCACTACGTCAATTGTTTTGAAACCAAACATATATTGATGCCATAATCATACCTAACACTATTATCCATACCGTTTCAGAAACTTTTGCCCATATGAGTAATCAGGAAAGCAAACGTCAAAGAGTGTGTGATTTGCTGAATGCACTCGTCACACCAAAGGAGATTTCAAAAATAGTTGGAGTGTCCATAAAGACTGTTTATAATGGAAAGAAGAGAATGACTATGAGCAAAACTATTACGACAAAGTCTGGAAGATACTATTAAAGAAGAATGGGAGAAGTTGTCACCCGAATATTTGAGGAACACTTGCGCAAGTTTCAGGAAGCGTGTGAAGGCAGTTATTGAGAAAGAAGGAGGACACATAGAATAAAAACATTTTCTATTATGTACATTTTCTTGTGGCAAATAAATTCTCATGACTTTCAATAAACTAATTGGTCATACACTGTCTTTCAATCCCTGCCTCAAAATATTGTAAATTTTGCTTCCCCACCCTGTATATATAAAGTGTCATAAGATAACTTTTGTTGTGATTTGGCGCTTTATAAATAAAATTTGATTGCTTAATTGAATTGATTGGTTTTACCCTGTAAGTCGCTTTGGAAAAAAGCATCTGCCAAATGCATAAATGTAAATGTAAATAATTCTGATCCTAGTTTTTGCACAGGGATCATTTGTGGAAACGGTGACATGGCTGCCGAGCATCAGTATGATGGGATCTGTAACAACCATGTCACATCCGTCCACTGCCACATTTTGTGTTTTTGTGTCAGCTGTTATTGTTTTAGATCCACAATAGTAACATTTATGAATAAGAGGAGATTTAGCAATAGTAAGTCTATAAGTTTATTATTAATAAAGTACTGGTACTGACCAGAGCATCATGGGTAATGTCACGTCCGTCCACCAGCAAAAGTTTTCACATACACGTGCTATTCCAAATCCAATATTTCTGAAAATAGAGCTTCCACTGTCAAATAATATCAGTCTGTGCACAAATGGATTAGCATTATTTCAACACAGTTCTATGCATTTCTTACAACTTTTTTTTTTTTTTTGACATAAATGGCCGCTCATTTGACCCCCTAAGTAAATTTTAGCCAATATGTACTGCAAATATGTCCAAAAAAGCCAGAAAACTTTATTCTAGTTTATCTAAGTCTTTGCTGTTTTAATTGTATTTTTGTCCTCTGTTGTCCAGTCAGATTTATTTATTTTTCTTTCTGTTTTTCTATTTTCATTACACTTCAAACATCTTAATGTTTTTGTTTATTTTGTTTCAGATATTTGCAATAGTTCTGTTTCACCATTCCACCTTGTCTCCTAATGTTTGTCTGTATTACTCTTCTGTAATATTTTTCCATTTTTTATATGTAAATTTGCTTTGTGCCAATAAAAAAAAAAAAAGACAGGCAGACAGGATTTATCACCTCCTGAGTTATATTTGTGCCAACAGCCTTACAACACAGCACCGGCATGTCCAGGCACATGTGTAGCTACACCGCTGCTGTAGAACTATCTTCTTTTTATTAATTTATTGTTTCCATAAAATAATAATAATAATAATAATAATGAGCACCAGTAATTTGACACATTACAAACCCTGACCTCATTACAGCTGCAACATTATTAAGTATGATCATAATAATGAAGTGACATCAGAAAATAGATAATGGAAAAAGATGGTAAATATCTCAAATTAATTCAGTTTATGAAGGGGTTAACCAGGGTATGTTAGGGTGGGATTACACTGGGTTACAAAAAAATGTTTTTTGCAAGTTGTCTAGGTTTTTTCAACTGAATTAGGACCATTTTGCACCGCTAAATCCAAAAATGACATCTGTTTTTCTCAATCAGGTCAGGTTTTTTTTTGCTAATTTGATTTTGAAAAATTGGATCTTCTCACAAAATTGATTACATTTTTGTGACTTTATCAGTTGACTTTTTTAATATAGTTCTCACCCAAAATAGGTTTTAAGAGAAAAAAAATCATTTTCTAACAGGATGTATTTATGAAGTGTTACAGAACTCTTCTTGCCTTTGGTCCAATGACGCAGATACTCGGTGCATGACTTGCATACCATGTGTGGCGCCCAAACTTTATCTTGGTCACCAAGTTTAATACCAAAATAAGATTGTTAAGCACACTTTATGAAACTTGTGACTTGATTCCTGTTAGGTACAATAGTGTATTCACCACAGATGTAGCAGAATATGTCAGGATTATTTTTGCAACATCTTCTAGTCGAAGCCATTTCATTCACCTGTAATATTAAAAAAAACATTAATCGTAAATTGGCAAAAGTAAAATCTTCAGAACTCGTTTATTCCAAGAAATATGAAAGAATTTTGTATCATATGATGTGAAAATGCCCATAAATGTAAGCAAAAATGTTAAAAAGCCAATATGTAGTATAGTTGAGAAAGTTGACCTGATTGAGCAAAATTCATGTGATTTTTGGATTCAGCACACCAAAATTATCCTAAATCAGCTCAAAAAACTTAAACAATAAATTTGTTTTTGACCAGTGTTATTACCAGGTATATTTGTAACTAGCTGTAATGTCCCCCTATATATTTTATTTTAACATTTCATTTATTAAATGTTGAATTTAAAAGAACAATAAATATGATGTTACTCAGAAAGTACTCAGTACTTGAGTAATTTTTTCATTAAGTCCTTTTTTACTTTTATTTGAGTAATTATTTGAATGACTACTTTTTACTTGTACTTGAGTAATATTTTTCTAAAGTAACAGTACTTTTACTTGAGTATAATTTTTGGCTACTCTACCCATCTCTGTTTAATACTAGTTATTACTCACTTCATCTAGATAATGTGAAAAAAAAGCCTTTTTGTTTAAGAAAACTGTTAATTACAGTCTAATAACAAATAGCAATTGCTTTACTCTCAAGCATGTTACTGCAGATCAGGTTTATCAAGAGCAGCAAAGTTGTCTGAAATGCAACTAAAACAACAAAACCCATGAATATACAATAGAACAGCTGTAGAATAACTGTCCACTGGAGTGACTGCTATGCATGAAAGGGTTAAAGACATGACTAAGCCTGATACAAATCTGATTATCTCTGCGTAAGACTAGCCAGCACCTTCAGTATGTGTATTATGTAAAAAAAAAAAAAAAAAAAAAAAAAACCCTCAAAACATATAACACTGGGTTACAAAAAATGTTTTTTGCAAGTTGTCTAGGTTTTTTCAACTGAATTAGGACCATTTTGCACCGCTAAATCCAAAAATGACATCTGTTTTTCTCAATCAGGTCAGGTTTTTTTGCTAATTTGATTTTGAAAAATTTGATCTTCTCACAAAATATAATAATTAATACCAAAATAAGATTGGTAAGCACACTTTATGAAACTTGTGACTTGATTCCTGTTAGGTACAATGGTGTATTCACCGCAGATGTAGCAGAATACGTCAGGCTTATTTTTGCAAGATCTTCTAGTCGAAGCCATTTCATTCACCTGTAATATTAAAAAAAACATTAATCATAAATTGGCAAAAGTAAAATCTTCAGAACTCGTTTATTCCAAGAAATATGAAAGAATTTTGTATCATATGATGTGAAAAATGCCCATAAATGTAAGCAAAAATGTTAAAAAGCCAATATGTAGCATAGTTCAGAAAGTTGACCTGATTGAGCAAAATGAATGTGATTTTTGGATTCAGCACACCAAAATTATCCTAAATCAGCTCAAAAAACTTCAACAATAAATTTGTTGTTGACCAGTGTTATTGAAAGAGTGAGCTCTCAGCACATGAGAAAACAGAAGTAAATGAATAAAACATGACATTTCTTTTCTTATTTTGTTACATGTTTCTAATTTTTCCAAACAGTTCATTAGTTTCTCATCCGTTGCATATGTGAGGCTGGTAGAGTGGATTATCAGACCACAGAAATCAACCATTTAGTAATTAAAAGTGAAAAGACTGAAGTGTCCTTTTGGAATTTAGCCAGAGGAACAGTTTTGAGTAAGACGCCAAGGAAGATATCAATGTGGGGAATGAGGGATAAATGTATTTTAGCACTTTAGAAACAGATTTAAAACTGATTCCAAGAAGATGTATGGTTCGAAGTGGACAAAACACATCCAATGAGGTAACAAATGCTGGCATCTATTGCAAAAAATCTAAACCAAACTGACTAAGACTGAGATGGATGTAGATGGAAAACTTACCCAACTAATAGTCAAAAAATTCCTCATGTAAATCTGCCTCCCTCTACTGTTTTACTAATCTTCTCCTTAAAGGGAATATTTCCATATTTAGTATCACCACCTGCTGGTCGCTTTGGTTCATCCTTAGACTTGTCTTCTGTGTTTTCATACTGTTCATACACATTTTTCAAAGTCAAATTCAAGTACTTTTCAAGCACTTTTAAGGGTCATTTTATTTATTTATTTTTCCAGCAGAGTACCTGATCACTGGGGTATAATGCATATCTACATGGTCACATACACTCAGGATAATTTTTTTCAGTGTTTTTTTTTTTTTAAATCATGATGATAAGATTTTCCTTTATTAGTCCCAGAAGGGAAAATTACATATTTACAGCAACAAAAGTGGAGCACAACCACAACACAACACAAGAGAAAAATAAAAAATGAAGACAAATCACAAAAAGCTATAAATACTATTTATCACTGTGGACATGGTGAACATGTCACAGGTCAGATATGGGAGATACTCATATGTGCACCTATATACACATATCTACATACATGATTATTATATATAGACATATGATGATAATAATAATAATAATAATAATAATAATAATAATAATAATAATGTATTTGCTGATAAAGTCACTTTTTCTGCAGTTTTCTCTATTTCTGATAAAATAACCCTCAACTTTAATATGAGTTTCTATGAACATGTACATAATCAGTTAATTAAATATTGGAAAATACCTGATTATGACTTTTTAAAAAAACACAAAATACAGAGGAAAATGTTATAATAAATGGTGATAAAATACTTAAGAAAGGTTAAATAGAAAGAAAAATTATAACTGACACAAAAGTAGATGTTGGTCTTCATGGGTTAAGTTGATATTTTGTGTAGTTTGAAGTACACTGTAAAAAAAAAAAAAAAAAGGTAATATTCTGGCAGCAGGGGCACCAAAAAATACTGTTAAATAACGGAAAATAACCATCTCATAGAAAATATGGTAGTTTTCCATAATTAAAAGGCAGTATTTTGCCCTAACTTTACATGAGATTTTGCTTCTTTTTTTTTGCTTTTTAATGTTTAATAAAGAATATTTACATGTATTAAAACAATCAAATTACATATATATATATATATATATATAGATAGATAGATAGATAGATAGATAGATATAGATATAGATAGATAGATAGATAGATAGATAGATAGATAGATAGATAGATAGATAGATAGATAGATAGATAGATAGATAGATAGATAGATAGATAGATAGATAGATAGATAGATAGACAGACACACACACACACACACACACACACACACACATATATATATATATATATATATATATATATATATATATATATATATATATATATATATATATATATATAATTTTAAATGAGACTCAGTTGTACAGTCCACTGATAAAACTGTATTTGGACAGTTTATCAGTGCTTATACATGTTATACATTCACAAAAATACATTTATTCAACATTTTTGTTGTGAAACCTCCCGTAATTACACAAAATATTTGTCAATTAACAAATGAGTCTTCTTAAACTTACAGAACAAATACTTCTTTAACGGTTAATTGTCAGTAATTTTATCTTGTTCATTTATTTATTTATTTATTTTTTTTACAGTATTAAACTTTAAATTAACAGTTTAATCTCATAAGTAGAAAATAAATGTTTGTGAAATTATGATACATTTGCAAATGTATTCTAACTGTGAAAAAAGAAAAAATTTCTTTTAAAAAATTTACATTTTTTGGTTATTCACAGTTACAGTTTTTTCATGTTATTTTACATTTGACATGTAAAATCACAGTCTATTTTTGTCATTTCTTTGATATTTTTCCTGTATCTTAAAAATACAAGAAAATAAACAGTGAAAATTCTGTTAAATTACAGATTTTTTTTTACAGTGTAATAATTTAACATTTAAACACTGTCTCACACATCTTGCTGTGTTCTTTCCAGTTCATCATACATCTTCTTTCATTCCTGTTGTGTGAAATAATCCTCTCTGTTTTGTTCGCTGTGATCTCTCAGCGTCTCAGTTACTTTGTCACACACTGAGATCCACTTTTATCCTTGTGTGGAAAAGTTAGCTATCTTTTACAAAGTCCAAACCTTACGCCACTGGCATCAACAGATACTAAAGTAATTATTTCAGTCCCCAGTTGTTTCTGGAACAGTGAAATCAAACACGTCAGTCAGTCTGAGAATTAAAGCTTAATCCCTGATCTAATCTGTGTTGGAGACCCTTCAGTATTGTCTCCAGTCATTGTAATGTTATGTTAAATCCATGCACGGTATCTTTGTCTCCTCTTTTAATTCCATCCTTTCTCTGACGTTACAAATGGCCCTGCTCTAATGCAAGATAAATTTCAGACTTAATCAGACAATGAAGTATTATCATCGTCAAATGCAAGCGTCTCTGCAGAAGCAAAGCGTGCTCATCAGTGCTATCAGCAGACGACGCTGCAGATCTAACCCCTGAATCCCTGATTTGTACACAACCTTTGACCTCTGCTGACCTCCAGACCTGTCTCCTGTCTGTCTGTCTGTCCGTCTGCAGTTCATGTTTAGCCAGTTAGCGCCTCTTTACCTGAGTGCGACCTGCTCACCTGACCCAAAGGGATCAGTGAGGCCGGCATTGTTATTCAGGCCAACACTTCTTTGCCCTCTCACAATGGATCCTTTATTGATGCTCATGTTGCCATTAGTGCCAAGCAGTACCCCTGTTAATGCAGTAGAATGAGGGCTGCACCGTCTGCTGGTTTGTATAGAAGTCTGCGTAAATGGATATATGGTCCACTAACCCTTTAAATGAATAAAGTCCTTATCATTCAAATAGCCAGCGGTGCGTGGAATTCTAATAATGTGCTTTGGAAATGGTGCCTCCTGTTGCATGGTGTCAGTATTAACAATATTTACCCCACCCCCCCGAAAGGGGAGGTAAGGGGTATTGTTTTTGGTTCGGTTTGTTTCTTTGTTTGTTTCTGTGTTTAAACTTTAGTAGCAAATCTAGTGGTTGAATTCATACCAAAAAAAGTGATGGAAAATCATCATACACTGTAAAAAAACAACAACAACAAAAAAAAAAAGTAAAAAAAACAGTAATATTACGGCAGCAGGGGTGCCAAAAAATATTGTAAAATAACGGAAAATAACCATCTCATAAAAACACGGTAATTTTCCATAATTAAAATACAGTTTTTTGCCCTAACTTTACATGAGATTTTGCATATTTTGACTTTTTAAGGTTTAATAAAGAATATTTACATGTATTAAAGTAATCAAATTACACACACACACACACACACACATATATATGAATTATAATTATATATATATATATAATTATAAATATATATATATATATAGGAATTATAATTTTCAATGAGACTAAGTTGATTCTGAAAAATATTTTCAGAATGTAAAAAAGAAGGTTGTTTTTAAGAATATATGCACTTGAGAAAACATACATATGTAAGGTTGACCATTACAAGGAGGTGTACATAGAAACACACAGAAAGGAACATGACAAACAGTACATAAGTGCTTTAGCTTGGAAATAGTCCCATATGTTCACACAAAAAAGAAATCAAAGACAGCTTTTAGAACAATCCACTGATAAAAACTGTATTTGGACAGTTTATCAGTGCTTATACATGTTATACATTCACAAAAATACATTTAATCAACATTTTTGTTGTGAAACCTCCCTTAATTACACAAGATATTTGTCAATTAACAAATAAGTCTTGTTAAACTTACAGAACAAATACTTCTTTTACGGTTAATTATCAACAATTTTATCTCTTTTTTTTTTTTTTTACACTATTAAACTTGAAATTAACAGTTTAATCTCATAAATAGAAAATAAATACTTGTGAAATTATGATACATTTGCAAATGTATTTTAACTGTATTTTTCTGTGAAAAAAGAAAAAATTTCTTTTAAAAAATGTTAATTTTTTGGGTATTCACAGTTACAATTTTTTTTTTATGTTATTTTACATTTGACATGTAAAATCACAGTTTATTTTTGTCATTTCATTGATCTGTTCCTGTATCTTGAAAATACAGGAAAAATCTGTAAAATAAACAGCAAAAATTCTGTTAAATTACAGATTTATTTTTAACAGTTTAGTATTTTCTCACAAAATCATAAATAAATGCCCGAAATAATGAGTTTTGGGGTGAATTTTGAGGAAAATGGAGACACACAAGCTTCATTAAGTTACAAGCATGTTGCTTGTGCCAATAGATCCAATGCTATGTATCATTAGATGGTTTAAATACTTCATATTTTTGGTATTTGGATATTTTTATGGAAATCATGAGCATTAAACAACAATTCATCATAAAGTCAATTAAAGACGTGTCAAGGATTATTCATGTTCCTTAAAATCATCACAGTTTTTCCTCAGAAAATCATAAATAAATGCTTGAAATTATGAGTTTTGGCATAAATTTTCAGGAAAATGGAGTCACACAAGCTTCATTAAGTTACAAACATATTGCTTGTGCTAATAGATTCACGCTATGTATCATTAGATGGGAGTGGCTACTTTTTCAGTTGTAACCGCTTGGGAGCCAATGATGACAGGATCTGCGCTGACCCATCTGTGTCCTGCCCTGTCCTGTGTCCTGACCCCCTCCCCCACCTGTCCGGATGGACGTCCTCGGCCTCACCGCTGTGGATGGGCCTCCTTGCTCCTGCCTGTCTCATCCAGTGGGATGGACCCCCCATGTGTCCACCCTACTGCATCCTTGCAGACTAGAACTCCATCTGCAAATGGACGTCCATCAGTCCTGGTGCATCTATAGCCTGTCCGTCCATGGGAGTGGATCTCTCCTTCACTGTGGTTCTCCCCGAGGTTTCTCCCTTTTCCCACTGGGTTTTGAGTTTTTCCTTGCCGAGAAGGAGGGTCTAAAGACAGGGGATGCCCTGGACACTACTCATTTTCTTGCTGTTTATTTGACTGTTGTTTACTCCAACTGACTCTGTAAAGCCCTTTGAGATAACCTTGTTGTGATATTGGGCTATAAAAAATAAAGTTGAATTGAATTGAATTAAGTTACAAACATATTGCTTGTGCTAATAGATTCACGCTATGTATCATTAGATGGTTTAAATCACAGGCATCAAATATGTGGCCCAGGGGCCAAATCTGGCCCACCAAAGGTTCCATTCCGGCCCTGCAGGATGAAAGTGCAAAAATGAACCTGAACAGTCCAGGTTGTCCAAATCATTTTGGTTCAGGTTCCACATACAGACCAATGTGATCTACAGTAAAAATAACAACACAATAACCCATAAATAATGACAATTACAAATTTTCTTTGTGAAAAATTATGTGGAAAAAATTTAAGTGAAAAAAATAACATTACACTGTGAAAATATTTACATTTACAAAACTATTCTTTCACAATAAAATACAAATAAATATGTAAATATAAACAAAGATGAACAACCCGAAATGTGCAATTTGAACAATATTCTGCCTGTTACTAAATGTTTGGTGCATTTATGGATCCACTGTGATCTGTGGTTGTTAATAAGAGATGTAATATTGTAGAAATTGTTCAAATTTTAGCTCCAAAATCCAAAATTTTCACAATATTCTGCCTTTTACCAAATGTTTATGTAACACTGTGTGTAATACACATGTATAAATTGAAATGCGGTTAGTACAAACACTGAATCCAAATGCAGTAACTCGGACACAAAAATAAGGTTCAAAGGATTTATTATTCACAAACAGGTGAAAGAATAATAATAATGACAGAATCTTGAGGATAAAGGTGGGAGATATCCTCCTCTGATTCGTCCTCCGGTTCGAGGGCGGCAGCCCGTCTCCCCGAGCGGCGTTTGGGGTATTTTCCCCGACTGGGGAAAAGCAAAGGGAGGTCAGGGACGGAAACAGGTCATGCACAGGCAGGCTATCACTCAGGCAACAGGACATAAGGGCTAGACAAATACTCACGTACCAGAAAGTCAGGGCGAGAAGATCGAAACCAGGAAATCCAATGAGGCAGACAAAAACCGACAGGGAGCAGGCAGTAGGCAAAAAACCGAGGAATCCAAAAAGGGTCACAACAGGCAGACAAAACGAACAAACGAGGTCAAGACGCTGGTAAGAACTACAAGAGTTACAAACTGGCGACTGACAAGGGGAAAGGACAGGGTTTAAATACACAAAAGGGAGGGAAGACAACTAGACACAGGTGGAGCAAATCAGGGCGGAGACAGGTAATCAGGTAAGAGGTCAGGGAGAACAGAGAACAGGAAGTAAAGACGACAGACAAGACACATGAGGGAAAACTTAACAAAATAAAACAGGAAATGACAAACAAAACATAAAAGACAGACAAAACCAGACTAGCGTCTGGCTGCGGGTATGACATAAATAATAAGTTGAGGCATAATATTGTTAAAAAACACTAATTTTTCAAATGAAATTTCATTTTTTCAGGTTCTTCACATCTTTTTTGTAAAATGTAAATATTTTCATAATTTAACTGGGGGTTTTTTTGCACTAAAACAAAAAGAAAAACTTGGATTTGTCATTATTTATAGGTTATTAAGTCTTTATTTTACTGGTCTGGCCTGCTTGAGATCAAATTGGGCTAAATATGGAACTGAACCAAAATGAGTTTGACACCCCTGATTTAAGACTTCATATTTTTAGTATTTAGATATTTTTATGGAAATCATGAGCATTAAACAACAATTCACCATAGAGTAAATTAAAGACGTGTCAAGGATTATTCATGTTCCTTAAAATCATCATAGTTTTTCCTCACAAAATTGTAAATAAATGCTTGAAATTATGAGTTTTGGCATAAATTTTCAGGAAAATGGAGTCACACAAGCTTCATTAAGTTACAAACATATTGCTTGTGCCAATAGATTCATGCTATGTAACATTATTGAGGTGCGGCTGCTCCTAGAAAGAGGCTTCTCATCTCTTCTCTTTTCTTCTCAGCCCCAGATCTGAATGACACAACATATGTCACTGGCTGATAACCTACAGTGAATGTAATCACTCTGCCAGCAGGTATTTCCTATTCTGAATCATAAGTGAACAAGGCAGGGTTGCTTTATGACAGAACGACTCAATCAGTCCCCCATTTAGCCGGTGCCACCTAATGACTTTAACGTGAGGGAACACACACCTCTGTCAGACTTGAGGGCGCCGTCCTTCAGGGTCTTTCAACTAAGTGTGAACTGTTCAATCAGGAGACAATAGAGTTGAATGGATGTCAATGATCTAGCACTTAGCTCAGCTTTGATGTCCCTTTGAAGATGCAAATCTACAACCAGGGCAGAGTCCTCACAGCTTGGAGCCACGCCACGGACGCCAAATGAAAATATTTACCCGCAGGAGTCGGAGACATGGATCCTCTAACCCAGCGGTGTCAAACTCATTTAAGTTCAGGAGCCTAATTCAGCTCAATGTGATCTGAAGTGGGCCAGAGCAGTCAAATAACAGACACAATGACCCAGCGGTTTCCAACCTGTTTGGGCTCGTGACCCCATTTTAACATCACAAACATTCAAAACAGACTTTTTGTTTTTTGGATAAAATTAATTTGTTTTTGATCATGTAATAGTTTGCTAGACTGCACTGTAAAAAAAAAAAAAACAACTGTATTATTCCAGCAGCAGGGGTGCCGAAAAAATATTGTAAAATAACAGAAAATAACCTTCTCATAAAAATAGGGTAATTTTCCATGATTAAAATACAGTTTTTTGCCCATGAGATTTTGCTTTTTTTTTTTTTTTTTTTTTTTTTTTTTTTACTTTTTAATGTTTAATAAAGAATATTTACATGCATTAAAACAATCAAATTATTACACTGGTCAACAACAAATTTATTGTTTAAGTTTTTTCAGCTGATTTAGGATAATTTTGGTGTGCTGAATCCAAAAATCACATTAATTTTGCTCAATCAGGTCAACTTTCTGAACTATGCTACATATTGGCTTTTTAACATTTTTGCTTACATTTATGGGCATTTTCACATCATCTGATACAAAATTCTTTCATATTTCTTGCAATAAACGAGTTCTGAAGATTTTACTTTTGCCAATTTATGATTAATGTTTTTTTTTAATATTACAGGTGAATGAAATGGCTTCGACTAGAAGATCTTGCAAAAATAAGCCTGACGTATTCTGCTACATCTGCGGTGAATACACCATTGTACCTAACAGGAATCCTGTTAGAAAATGATTTTTTTTTTCTCTTAAAACCTATTTTGGGTGAGAACTATATAAAAAAAAATCAACTGATAAAGTCACAAAAATGTAATCAATTTTGTGAGAAGATCAAATTTTTCAAAATGAAATTAGCAAAAAAACCTGACCTGATTGAGAAAAACAGATGTCATTTTTGGATTTAGCGGTGCAAAATGGTCCCAATTCAGTTGAAAAAACCTAGACAACTTGCAAAAAACATTTTTTTGTAACCCAGTGTTATTATTATTGTTATTATTTTTTTTTATAATTTTATTTGTGGATTTTCAACCGCATAATATGGATGCACCATACAATCTGTATATTTCTACTGTGTTTTTGAACACAAGTCCGCACCACCAACTTAAATATAAACATAAACATGTACATATACATATATATATATATATATATATATATATATATATATATATATATATACATATATATATACATATATATATATATACATATATATATATGTACAGGGATTGGACAAAATAATGGAAACACCTTAAAAAATCTACAAAATATAATTTCATATGGTGTAGGTCCGCCTTTTGCGGCAATTACAGCCTCAATTCTCCGAGGTATTGATTCATACAACTTGTGAATTGTTTCCAAAGGAATTTTAAGCCATTCTTCAGTTAGAATACCCTCCAACTCTTTTAGAGACGATGGCGGTGGAAATCGACGTCTTACTTGAATCTCTAAAACTGACCATAAATGTTCAATAATGTTGAGGTCTGGGGACTGTGCCGGCCATACGAGATGCTCAACTTCATTAGAATGTTCCTCATGCCATTCTTTAACAATTCTAGCTGTATGGATTGGGGCATTATCATCTTGAGGTGAAGGTGTTTCCATTATTTTGTCCAACCCCTGTATATATATATATATATATATATATATATATATATATATATATATATATATATATATATATATATATATATATATATATATATATATATACATACACACACCAAAAGACATCAGGATTATGAACAGGAGGCATATAGTATTCATACAAAGTCTAGATGTGAAAACATTGTAAAAGCAAAAATAAATACATAAAATAAAATTGAATACATAACAATTATACATATATTAAAAAAAAACAAAAGACAGAAATAAAATAGGTACCATACCTACAGTTATCCAGGTGATGAGTGGTGATTTGGTGTTAAAGTCATGATACGTTGCTCATTCTACAAGTTTCTGTGAATTTTAGAAAAGGCTGCCATGCTTTATAGAATTTTGCAGTTGATCCTGCTAACGTACGTCTCATCTTCTCCATATGTAAAAACCTCATCATGTCTGCGATCCACTGATCATGTGTGGGAGGGGTTTCCTGTTTCCACCTCAAAAGTATAAGACATCGTTCAAGTAGAGAAGCAAATACAATAGCATTTGAATAATATTTAGAAATGTGAATGTCTGGGGGAATCACTCCAAAAAGTGCTGTCAGGGCTGAAGGTGGAAAGTTAATGTCATCAAATTACCCATAAATATATACTTAAATAATTTTCAATGAGACTCAGTTGTCCAATCCACTGATAAAAACTGTATTTGGACAGTTTATCAGTGCTTATACAGTACAGGCCAAAAGTTTGGACACACCTTCTCATTCTTCGCATTTTCTTTATTTTCATGACTATTTTCATTGTAGATTCTCACTGAAGGCATCAAAACTATGAATGAACACATGTGGAATTATGTACTTACCAAAAAAGTGTGAAATAACTGAAAACATCTCTTATATTCTAGTCTCTTCAAAGTAGCCACCCTTAGCTCTGATGACTGTTTTGCACACTCTTGGCATTCTCAGATCTTTTTTTTACAGTGTAGTCCAGCAGTGACAAATTTCATACAGACTCACTTTCTCGATCTGTAGCAAAACAAGAGTAAAGACAATGAATAAAGACTAGAGACAAACATAATATTTTCAATAAAAACAAGATGTGGAAACCACACAGGGCACCATTTGTTTCCTTTTTTCTGCTGCATTTGACGTCAGTGTTACAACAAATGGATGCACTCATGCTCTGTTGTTTTTTGTAGCTACCAACAAAATGTTTAGTCTTCCTCCTGCTGATTTTTGTTGTTGTACTTTGGGGGAAAATAACTCCTTTGCAAGAACATGTGCATCGATTTATTTGTATTATTTGAAGTTTTGCTACACCCCACATAATATTCATGTAAAAATTAAATATAATGACTCAAATTTCATGGTTGCTCGACTGGTAAAACAATTGTCAAGGGGAAAAAATGATAAGAATGTGTTTTTGGTAGTTCCAAGACAAGACAAAGAGTCAGAAGTGTTTATTTTTAAGTCTTTAAGTTTAATTTACCCATCATGTTTAATCATACAATAGATTTAATCAATCCATAGTTATACAGTGTGTCAAGAACATTATAAGGACATAATATTTACATCTCTTTTAAAGAGAGCAGAGAAAACATCCAGATCACAGGTGTTAAACATGCGGCCCGGGGTCCAAAACCAGCCCACCAAAGGGTCCAATCTGGGCCCTGGGATAAATTTGTGAAATGCAAAAATTACACTGAAGATATTAAGGATGTTAAAATCATTTTAGGTCAATTCAATCTAAAGTGAGTCAAACCAGTAAAATACTATCATAACAACCTATAAAAAATTAAAACCACAAAACTTCCTCTTTGTTTTAGTATGAGAAAAGTAAAATTACACAAAAATGCTTACATTTATAGACTAGCCTTTTACAAAAAATGTGAATAACCTGAAATTGGAGGTATGTGGAATTTTACCAATATTCTGCCTGTTAACTAAATGTTTTGTGTATTTGTAGATCCAGTGTGATCTGTAGGTTGTGATGCACATGTATAAATGATAAACTAAGGTGTAATAGTGTTAAAATTGCACATATTTCTCTTGTTTGTTTTGCATCTTTTTTGTTTGGATAGTTTATAAATGAAAATATGTTCATAATTTAATGTTTTTTAGTGCAATAACACACACAGAAAAACTGGGAGTTGTTATTATTTACAGATTATTCTGTATAAATGATAAACTAAGGTGTAATATTGTTAAAATTGCACTTATTTCTTTTTTTTTTTGTCTTTTTTTTTTTTTTTAGGTAATTTGCATCTTTTTTGTTTGGATAGGTTGTAAATGTAAATATGTTCATAATTTAATGTTTTTTAGTGCAATCAAACAGAGACAAAAACTTGGAGTTGTCATTATTTATGGGTTATTATGTATAAATGATAAACTAAGGTGTAATATTGTTAAAATTGCATGCATTTTTTTTTTTTTTTAATTTTCAGGTTCATATTTGTTCATTGTTATGTTCAAGTACAGTTCGTAGATGTAAACATTTTCATTATGGAATTGTACTTTTTTCACTCAAAAACATAGAGAAAACTTTAGAGTTGATATTATTTATAAGTTCTTCTCCTATTATTTGTATTATTTTACTGGTCCGGCCCACTTTAGATCATATTAGGCTGAATGTGGCCCGTGAACTAAAATGAGTTTGACACCCCTGATCTAGATTCTAGACAAAAACTTGGGTGGTGGATGGAGTTCAGTAGAAAGAAGGATAGGAGAGAAGCTGTGGCAGATGAGGATGAGGATGGTGGAGGGTCGGAGGAGGCGCGTGGACCAGCTCCATCTGTGGGTAGAAGGCACCACAGGCAGGGAGCTGTCCACTGAGGCCGTGGTGCTGAAACAACAGAGGAGGCAGCAGCGCAGTGGGGACGGTCAGAAACTCAGTGCGCATGTCCTGGATTTCACGTTTCATCTTCATCCTCCTATTCTGGAACCATGTGTTCACCTGGAAAACGCAACACAGACAATCAGCATGGATTTCCACTGATAACACTAATATATGATTGTTCAGAAATAATCAACCTCAGCGATTAAATCTCACATACTTTAATGACATAAATCGGAAAACAAACGACAAACGTGCTGGTTATCCGATGTTTTCAACGGATATGATTAATTACAGATTTTTTTTTTCTCATTTTTCTGCTTCTTTTTTCTACTTTCTTCTTTTTAAAATTTTTTTTTCTTTTTTTCTCTTTCTTTTTTTTCTGGGCTCAGCTGGCTGACAGGCAGCTGTCTGTACCGATAAGGCAGCAGCCGACACCAACTGTACTCTCACTCATCATTTCCCATTTTTCTGACACCTTTTGCTTGTGTATCGTCTTTTATTTGGACATTTTACCAGGGAGAGAGATTTTTTTTACAGTGTGGTTTTGTAAAACCCAGTCCAGTGCAGTGTTCTGCCCCTCCATCCAGACCCTCTGCTGGTCCCTGAACCCATTAGGAACCACTGCCTACTACTGACACACACCTGAGTTTCCGACAGGTTGAGTTTGTGGGCTATCCTCCTCCTCTGGGTCGAACCCAGGTATTTGTGCTCGCTGAAGGTGTTCTCCAGTTTTCGGATCTGCTCGGAGGTGAACTTCGTCCTCATCCTTGGGTTTTGCGCAGCCTCTCCATCGCTCTCATCTCCTGCTTCACTGTCGGAGGATGAGGAGTAACCACAACTGTCTGAAAAGAACAGAGAATTTAAGTAACGCCATTACTTTATTTGGGTTCTTAACCCTTTCATGCATAGTGGTCAACACAGTGGACAGCTGTTCTATTTATTTATTTTGTATTATTTATTGGTTTATATGCATATTTATCCAACCCAATTTTATTTGTAAAGCACTTTAAAACAACTGCAGTGGACCAAAGTGCTGTACAGAAGAATAATTAAAACCAAAATAGAAAAATAAAGAATTTGTTTTTTTAGTTCCATATCAGCTGACACAGTGGACGCTTATGCACCATCCCATACACTGACATTCATATCATTACTGTAACTTTGCTGTTTATGCACAGCTACATGTTAATGCTAATTGTTAATAGACTGTAATTAACTGTTTTGTTTTGTTTTGTAATAAAAAAGTTTGTTGTTTTTGCATATTATCTCTATACAGGTATGTTAAAATGTGAGAAAATATCAGATTAGCAGCATAAAAATATTCTGTTTCATAGTTTTCTCACAGTATATCAGTAAATACATGTTTCTTTGTTTGCTTCTAAACTTAAACGATTGGTGTCCAGCTGAGAGGACATTTTTGTAACTCCACAAAAAAATCAGTGGCATTGTTTTTTTTCTTTTTTTCATGCCTAAAGAGGAATAAAAACACTCAAGAAAAAAAAAAATCTTGATTAAGGTTCTCATAATTCATGCATGAAAGGGTTAATACACAGTTAAAGCTGAACTTACTGTTTGGTGAAGTCGGAGAATATTGGTGTTTTGGTTCCTCTGTAAATTCCTCAGTATTCTTATGAACTTCTTCTTCTTCTTCATCGTGCAGATGTGTCTCCTCAGTGTATCTATAGTAGCTTTGACAAAGCCACTCTACTGTGAAGTTTGCCATGGTGATCCTGATCTGCAGAGCTGCTTCTGGGCCTTTATAGGAGGGCCACGCTTCTTTATTTGCATATGCAAAGACATCTCAGCGGAACGATAGAAACCTGATGGCTGTTGTAATTGACCTTAATAGAGGCTCAGTTGTGGTTTTTCTCACGTTCGTGCATGGCTGCCTGAGATTCTCCAGCGACAGTAAGTCTGAGTATCAGATACCAGGCAGGTACTCGGACTAAATGATGGATGCATGAAGGATTTAGGTACACATCCGCCTCTCTACGACACATTTCAGATAGATATGAGAGCTGTTTGAACCCAGAAAGACCCAAACATCACTGTAAACCCAGATAAGCTAAGTTTTATTTTTTTTTTAAATGAGAAAAGTGGATGCCTCAAAAAAATTAAGAAATAATTGATGAACTTTTTATGTACATTTAACTTTAAATCTTATTTATTTATTTATTTATTTATTTATTTATTTATTTATTTCAAACACTGTAAAAAAAATCTGTAATTTAACAGAATTTTCACTGTTTACAGATTTTTCCTGTATTTTCAAGATACAGGAAAATATCAATGAAATGACAAAAATAGACTGTGATTTTACACGTCAAATGTAAAATAACATGAAAAAACTGGAACTGTGAATAACCAAACAATTTCAATTTTTTAAAAGAATTTTTTTCTTTTTTCATAGAAAAATACAGTTAAAATACATTTGCAAATGTATCATAATTTCACAAATATTTATTTTCTATTTATGAGATTAAACTGATAATTTAAAGTTTAATACTGTAAAAAAAAAACAAAAAAAAAAACAAGATAAAATTACTGACAATTAACCATTAAAGACGTATTTGTTCTGTAAGTTTAACAAGACTTGTTTGTTAATTGACAAATATCTTGTGTAATTACAGGAGGTTTCACAACAAAAATGTTGAATAAATGTATTTTTGTGAATGTATAATATGTATAAGCACTGATAAACTGTCCAAATACAGTTTTTATTAGCGGATTGTACAACTGAGTCTTATTGTAAATTATTTATATATATATTTATAGGTAATTGATTGTTTTAATACATGTAAATATTCTTTATTAAACATTAAAAAGTCAATTAAAAAAATGCAAAATCGCATGTAAAGTTAGGACAAAAAACTATATTTTAATCATGGAAAATTACCGTATTTTTATGAGATGGTTATTTTCCGTTATTTAACAGTATTTTTTTGGCACCCCTGCTGCCAGAATAATACCATTTTTTGATGTTTTTTTTTTTTTTTTTTTTAACAGTCCATTGTAACT
Organism: Sphaeramia orbicularis; assembly: GCF_902148855.1. NCBI lineage: Eukaryota > Metazoa > Chordata > Actinopteri > Kurtiformes > Apogonidae > Sphaeramia > Sphaeramia orbicularis. Next base: position 8,792,759 of record NC_043971.1, read on the forward strand.
GTTGCTATCACTGTCTTGTAATGTGTGTGAAAATTACCAAAAATAGTCATTTGCCAGATAAAGGGTTAAAAAAGGAAACATTAGATTCTTTCATAGACTCGTGGTGTTATTTCTGAGACATTTCCCAACTGTCAGTGCTTTGAGGGATTAGTGGAAGTTCTCAGTCAGGAGCGCCTGGTCGTCTGCGCATCAAAAAAAACCTCTGATGAGGCTTTTGTTCTGGTTAAAGTAGGTGGGCGTGAGCTCAGGCAGAAACCACCAACAGAAAGTGAGAACATCCTGTTTGATCTTTGTTGACTTATTTTAATGAGACATTTGCTGGGGAGGGGGGGCTGGAAGCTGGTATGGCCCAAAGAATAATAAAGACTGCTGTTTTCAGACCAAATATACTATAGTGTCTATATATAGTATCTATGTCTACCAGTGACCTGTCTTCAAATTGTACTTATTTATAGAAACTTGCATCAAAAAGACCCAAAAATCCACTGTCAATCAAAACCATCTACTGATTTGAACCGTTTAATACCTGTTAATCCACTAATGTTATTAATACATGTAAATAATTGGTGTAAAATGCAGTTTATCATCTTTTCTTGGTCATCAGATGCTTTTGGTCACCAGTGGATGTTTGGCTCTTTATGGGTTAAAAACACTGGAAAAAATCTAAATCTTACAAAGTGTATTTTTCTCATTTCTAGTCAAAATATCTCATTACACATAAAATAAGACATAATCACCTAAAGAGTAACTTTTCAGTGAGATATAACAACTGATTTTTAGACAATAGATCTTGAAAATCTTATTTCAAGAAATCTTACCAAGATAATTTTCACTTGATCCATTGGCGATTTATTTTTTTTTGCTTGAATTAAGCAAAAAAATAAATAAATAAATAAAAAATGGAGAGAATGCAAAATGGAGAGAATAATATTATGATAAATGGTGATAAATCATTACATAAAGACTAAACAGAGAGAAAAATATAATTGGGAACTACCACAAAAGTAGCATTGGGTCTTTATGGGTTAAACTCAAAGGTTATTACATCAAAACACAGTGACTTGTTCAGCAAAATATGTCATTAACTGAACATAAATCAAATGTCTCCATCCACTGCACTGTAAAAAAAAAAAAATAATAAAAAAATAAAAAAAAGTTACAAAAAAAAAAAAGGTGTTATTCCGGCAGCAGGTGTGCCAAAAAATACTGTTAAATAACGGAAAATAACCAAGTCATAAAATTACGGTAATTTTCCATAATTAAAATATAGGTTTCTGCCCTAACTTTACATGAGATTTTTCATATTTTTTGGACTTTTTAATGTTTAATAAAGAACATTTACATGTATTAAAACAATCAAATTACCTATAAATATGGACGAACATTGTCATAAATAGGGCTTAAAATTGCAGAAAATTTCTATTATTAGTTGGTGTTTATCACATAATTTTATGTTAACAACTTGTATATCAATTAAAATTTGGTGTAATAAAATGATATACCACACATAATAACATTTGATTTATCTCACAAAACCTGTCAATAAACTTTTAATAAACTAGTTTTCTAGATTTAAATTTCATCAATTTACAGTTAATTAAGATCATATAAAGTATAAACATTATGTTTATAGATCATTTCACATTCAATCATGTGACTTTTTAGGATTATTTCTTATAAAAGAAGTACAATTTTGACATGAAGTCACACAGCCCATAGAACAATAAGATGTCAGTCACAGTGCAACTTAAGTAACACAGGATGTGCTTTTAATTTGGCAGGTTCAACATTTGTCATTGAATAGTATTATTGTTTTTACAGTATTAAACTTTAAATTAACAGTCTAATCTCATGAATAGAAAAGAAATATTTGTGAAATTATGATACTTTAGCAAATGTATTTTAACTGCATTTTTCTGTGAAAAAAGAAAAAAATTTCTTTTAAAAAAATGGAAATTTTCTGGTTATTCACAGTGACAGTTTTTTCATGTTATTTTACATTTGATATTTAAAATCACAGTCTATTTTTGTCATTTCACTGATATTTTCATGTATCTTAAAAATACAGGAAAAATCTGTAAAATAAATGGAAAAAATTCTGTTAAATTGCAGATTTTTTTTAACAGTGTGTCATTAATCAAACTCCATGGGTTTTTTACTGGTGATGACGGTGTTTCCATGGTAACTGCGAAGCCTCTGAACATTCAAATGGGTCATATCTGATGATCATGAAAAGATGACACTGTATTTTACACATTCTATTAATACATGTAAATAATTATTTACATGTATTAATAGAATTAATGGTTCTATATGTATTAAACATTTTAGCTCAGTAGATGGTTTTGGTCGACAGCTGATATTTGGGTTTTTATGGGTTAAAGTTGGAGTAAATCAGTTTTACGATCTCCAATCTCATCCCATAATCACAGTTTAACCTCGGGCTCCACTTCAAACCTGAGGCTGGTTGGCATACAGACGTCCAGACTCCCTGGAGCCGGGCCAGAGGACTCCTGTGGTAAGTGTAAAACTCATCAATGACCGACTTAATTAGGACTAATTGTTGACCGTGATCTCCCTGTTAACAGGCGTTTGAAGTGCAGAGTGGAGGGACAAACAACGCAGCATATGGTGGGTCCCTGTTGACAGGTCAGGAGTTTAACAAAAAAAAAAGGAAGATTTTTCTTCCTCAGTGAGATGGGAAAAAAGTAGGTGGTTGGTTATGGTAGAAAATTATTGTTTACAGTCAGAGCAGGAAAAAATATTTTAGAAATTTAGAGGTAGAACGTTTAATATCATATATCATCATAATCATATCTGATAAACCTGATCTGCAGTAACATGTTTTAGTGCTGTTACTATGGCAACCATAAAGTGATTCTGATGTTATGTAGATTATACTCCAAATTAATAGAAAAAAAAACAAAAAACAATAATAATAATAGTAGTAGTAACATAATAGTAATAAAAGTAGATTACTTTTTAATTTGAAGACACTGAAGGTATTCGTCTGTGTTCTTCATTGCAAAGAAAGTCTTCACATACCACACTGCAAAAAATCTAAATCTTACCAAGTGTATTTTTCTCATTTCTAGCCCAAATATCTCATCATGCTTAAAATAAGACAAAATCACCAAAGAGTAACTTTTCAGTGAGATATAAGAAGTTATTCTTAGACAATAGAACTTGAAAATGTTATTTCAAGAAATATTGCCAGAATAATTTTCACTTGTTCCTTTGGGAGATTTTATTTTCTGCTTAATTCAAGATTTATTTATTCATTTAGTTAGTTAGTTTAATTCAAGCAAAAAAAAATCTGCCAGTGGAACAAGTGAAAATTATCCCGGTAAGATTTTGTGAAATGAGATTTTCCAGATCTATTGTCTTAAAATCAGTTCTTATATTTCACCGAAAAGTTACTCTTTAGGTGATTATGTCTTATTTTAACTGTGATGAGATATTTGGACATTTTGGTGTTTAAACTGCAGAGCTGAGGGACAAACAACGCAGCATATGGTGGGTCCCTGTTGACAGGTCAGGAGTTAAAAAATTTTAGAAATTTAGAGGTAGAATGTTTAATATCATATCATAATCATATCTGATAAACCTGATCTGCAGTAACATGTTTTAGTGCTGTTACTATGGCAACCATAAAGTGATTCTGATGTTATGTAGACTATACTCCAAATTAATAAAAACAAAACAATAATAATAATAGTAGTAACATAATAGTAATAAAAGTAGATTACTTTTTAATTTGAAGACACTGAAGGTATTCGTCTGTGTTCTTCATTGCAAAGAAAGTCTTCACATACCACACTGCAAAAAATCTAAATCTTACCAAGTGTATTTTTCTCATTTCTAGCCCAAATATCTCATCACACTTAAAATAAGACCAAATCACCAAAGAGTAACTTTTCAGTGAGATATAAGAAGTTATTCTTAGACAATAGAACTTGAAAATGTTATTTCAAGAAATATTGCCAGAATAATTTTCACTTGTTCCTTTGGGAGATTTTATTTTCTGCTTAATTCAAGATTTATTTATTTATTTATTTATTTATTTATTTAGTTAGTTAGTTAGTTAGTTAGTTAGTTAGTTAGTTAGTTAGTTAGTTAGTTAGTTAGTTAGTTAGTTAGTTAGTTAGTTAGTTAGTTTAATTCAAGCAAAAAAAAAATCTGCCAGTGGAACAAGTGAAAATTATCCCGGTAAGATTTTGTGAAATGAGATTTTCCAGATCTATTGTCTTAAAATCAGTTCTTATATTTCACCGAAAAGTTACTCTTTAGGTGATTATGTCTTATTTTAACTGTGATGAGATATTTGGACATTTTGGTGTTTAAACTGCAGAGCTGAGGGACAAACAACGCAGCATATGGTGGGTCCCTGTTGACAGGTCAGGAGTTAAAAAATTTTAGAAATTTAGAGGTAGAATGTTTAATATCATATCATAATCATATCTGATAAACCTGATCTGCAGTAACATGTTTTAGTGCTATTACTATGGCAACCATAAAGTGATTCTGATGTTATACAGTTGTAAAAATCTCGACTATATTCCAAATTAATAAATAAATAAAAATACCATACCAACTTTATTTATAAAGCAGTTTAAGAACTTTACAGCTGGCCAAAGTGCCGTACACCAAACATAAAACAAGGGATTAAATAAGTAAACAAAACTAGTGATAACACAGGGTATTAAGCGGGATAAAAACAACAAAATACGACCATCATAAAAACAAAGACAAATTAAAATCTGTTAAAAACAGCATAAAATAAATAAATCATAGTAGTAGTAGTAACATAATAGTAATAAAAGTAGATTACTTTTTAATTGGAAGACACTGAAGGTATTCGTCTGTGTTCTTCATTGCAAAGAAAGTCTTCACATACCACACTGCAAAAAATCTAAATCTTACCAAGTGTATTTTTCTCATTTCTAGCCCAAATATCTCATCACACTTAAAATAAGACCAAATCACCAAAGCGTAACTTTTCAGTGAGATATAAGAACTGATTTTTAGACAATAGAACTTGAAAATGTTATTTCAAGAAATCTTACCAAGATAATTTTCACTTGTTCCTCTGGCAGATTTTATTTTCTGCTTCATTCAAGATTTTTTTTTTTTTTTAATTCAAGCCAAAAAAAATCTGCCAATGGAACAAGTGAAAATTATCTTGGTAAGATTTCTTGAAATAAGATTTTCCAGATCTGTTGTCTAAAATCAGTTCTTACATCTCACTGAAAAGTTACTCTTTAGGTGATTATGTCTTATTTTAAGTGTGATAAAATATTTTGACATTTTGGCATTTAACCCTTTCATGCACAGTGGTCACTCCAGTGGACAGTTATTCTAAAGCTGTTCTCTTGTCTATTCACGGGTTTAGTTGTTTAAGTTCCATGTCAGCCAACACAGTGGACACTTATGCACCATCTCATAAATTGACATTCATTCCATTACTCTAACTTGGCAGTTCTTGATTGGAAATCAATTGCTAATTGTTATTTTTTGCATATTATGTCCATGAAGTGAGTAATAACTAGTATTAGAATATGTTAAAATGTGATAAAACATCAGATTAGCTGCATTAAACATGGTTTCATTTCACTGTTTTCATATCACTTTATAATATTGGATTTTAAATACATGTTTCTTTGCTTCAAGAATAAAATTCATGGTGTAGCTGAGTGGACATTTTTGTACATCTATGAAAAAAAACCCTCAATCTCACTGTTTTTTTTCATGCCTAAGGAGGAATAAAAACACTCAAAAAAAAACAAAAAAACAACTCAATTAAGGTTCTCATAATTCATGCATGAAAGGGTTAAAGTGCAGAGCTGAGGGACAAACAGTGCAGCATATGGTGGGTCCCTGCTGACAGGACAGGAGTTAAAAAAAAAAAAAAAAAAAGAAAAAGAAAAGTGCTGCCACCAGTTTGACTGAGTGGGATTCTGGTTCTGAATTCACTGCTGCTCTGACTGGTTTTATCTTTAATGAGACTGTGTATGATCCCAACAGCCACTGATTGACCTTATTGTGATTTTTATTAAAAGGATCAGTAGTTTGGGGGGGGGGGGGATCAATGAACAGATCCACACAATGAGTGGTGATAAGAGCCTTTTAACCTCCGAAATCCAATGGACAACTCCCTTCTGTCTTTATCCCACTCACAGCCTGGGATGAAAGACAGGATTATCCATTCATGTTGAACTAATCCCACAATAAAGATAATATCATCAGCTCTATCTGACAGATCCTTAAACTAATAACAACACTTAGAGGCCAAAAAAGTTGCAAAACAAAAGAATATAACAGAGCCAGAGTTGCAGCACACAGTATTTTATTTATTATTGTATTAAATTATAAATAGACTTTTCGGCCTTTTATATACATCTCTTATATCACACACATTAGACATTCAAATTAAATTAAACATCCCAGGGTTGAACTCTACGTCTAAGTCAGGGCTGTCAAAAAATAAGCCCTTAGGAGGAACTTGTGAAAAAAAAAAGATATTAACAATCATTTTACACATACACATACAGACGATTCAATCTGAAGTGGGTCAGATCAGTAAAATACTAATATAATAATCTATAAATATTCACAACTCCAAATTTTTCTCTTTGTAAATGTAAATATTTTCATGTAAATACACTAAAACAAAGTAGAATTTCACAAAAAAAAAGTGAATAACCTGAACAAATACACTGGAAAAAAATCCAAACCAAGATAATTTTCACTTGTTCCAGTGGCAGATTTTATTTTTTTTTTCTTGAATTAAGCAAAAAAAAAAAAAAAAAAAATCAATCTTGAATTAAGCAAAAAACAAAACAAAAAACTTGAAGAAAAAAAAAATCTGACATGGAACAAGTTAAAATTATCTTGGTAAGATTTCTTGAAATAAGATTTTCAAGATCTATTGTCTAAAAATAAGTTCTTATATCTCACTGAAAAGTTACTCTTTAAGTAAAATACTATTATAATAATCTATAAATACTCACAACTCCAAATTTTTGTCTTTGTAAATGTTACATGTTACATAAATGTTACATTTACAAAGAGAAAAAAATGGAGTTATTTTCATGTATATACACTAAAACAAAGTAGAATTTTGCCAAAAAAAAAGAGGGAATGATCTGAACAAATACACTGGAAAAAATCAAAACCAAGATAATTTTCACTTGTTCTATTGGCAGATATTTTTTTTCTTTTTTTTTTGAATTAAGAAAAAATAAAATAAAATAAAATCTGCCACTGGAACAAATGAAAATTATCTTGGTAAGATTTCTTGAAATGAGATTTTCCAGATCTATTGTCTAAAAATAAGTTCTTATATCTAACTGAAAAGATACTGGGTGTTCTAATAATTTTTTCCGTGACTATATATTATTATGGTATTATTTTCCTGGTCCCGCCCACTTCAGATCACATTCGGCTGAACTAAAATGAGTTGGACACCCCCGGTCTCAGTGTTCCTGTTGGAAAAGTCCAAAAACAACAGTTCCTCAGTAAAAATGTGGTTTGTGGATCATAAAATGCTGCGGGTGGTGGGGGTGCACGTGGTGCTGGAGGACCGGGTGTGGGTAAAAGGGGGGTGGGTAGTGGGGTCGCTGTCCAGCCCCGGTGTGGTACTGAACCGGGGCGCGGGGCTGGAGCAGGACTGGTGGGATCTGGGGGGCCAGGTAGTCCTGTACCTCCCGTTTAAGCTTCATTCTCCTGTTCTGAAACCACGTCCTGACCTGAGACAGAGCAAGAAGGAAAGTCAGTGTAAGAGGAAAGGAAATGAAACAAAATGAGACAAAACGAAAAGACAGAGCAAGAAACAAAGTCAGTATCAAACAAAACAAAGAAAAACAAAAATCCAAAACAAAACAAAACAAAAGAAACAAAACAAAAAGACAGAGCAAGAAACAAAGTCAGTATCAAACAAAACAAAAAAACAAACCAAAACAAAAAACAAAACAAAAAAACAAACGAAACCAAAACAAAACAAACAAAACAAAATACCAAAACAAAACAAAAAACAAAACAAAAAGACAAACGAAACCAAAACAAAACAAACAAAACAAAACAAAATACCAAAACAAAAAACAAAACAAAAAGACAAACGAAACCAAAACAAAACAAAATACCAAAACGAAACGAAACCAAAACAAAAAGACCAAACGAGAAACAAAGTTAGTATCAAACAAAACAAAGAAAAACAAAAATCCAAAACAAAACAAACCAAAACAAAACAAAAGAAACAAAACAAAAAGACAGAGCGAGAAACAAAGTTAGTATCAAACAAAACAAAACAAAAAAACAAAACAAAACAAAAAGACAGAGCAAGAAACAAAGTCAGTATCAAACAAAACAAAGCAAAAACAAAAACCTAAAACAAAACAAAACAAAACAAAACAAAAAGACAGGGCAAGAAACAGTCAGTATCAAACAAAACAAAAAACAAAACAAAAAGAGCAAGAAACAAAGTTAGTACGAAACAAAACAAAAAACAAAACAAAACAAAAAGACAGAGCAAGAAATAGTCAGTATCAAACAAAACAAAAGAAACAAAACAAAAACCAAATCATAATATAACATAACGTAACATAACATAAAAATACCGAGCAAGAAATAAAGTCAGTATCAAAAAAACCCAAACCCAGCCCAGCCCACACACAGGACCGTCCCATGTGTCCAGTTGTGCGTACTTTGCAGTTGTGTTCATTTCTGACCTGAGTTTCGCTGAGGTTCAGCTTCTGTGCCGTCTTCACTCTCTCTCCTGCGTCCAGGTACTTGTGTTTGCTGAAGATCTTTTCCAGTTTACTAATCTGCTCTGTTGTGAACTTTGTGCGTACGCGCCGCTGCGGTTCGTCTTTCTCCACCTCCATCACTTCATCCAAGGACAGACCCTCTGTTTGTTCAACTTCACTTTCATAGCCAGAGGAGTACCCGCTGACCTCTGAAACTACAACAGGAAATACAGGTAAACTACAACAGGAAACACAGTTAGACTACAACAAAAAAAACAAAAACACAGTGAAACTACAAAAAAAAGTTAAACTACAAAAAAAAAAAATCCCAAAACAGTTAAAATACAAAAAAAAAAACAGTTAAACTACAAAAAAAAAAAAAACACAGTTAAACTACAAAAAAAACAAACAGTTAAACTACAAAAAAAAAAAAAAAACAGTTAAAATACAAAAAAACACAGTTAAACTACAAAAAAAAACACAGTTAAACTACAAAAAAAAAAAACACAGTTAAACTAAAAAACAAAACAAAACAAAAACACAGTGAAACTACAAAAAAAAAGTTAAACTACAAAAAAAAATCCCAAAACAGTTAAAATACAAAAAAAAACAGTTAAACTACAAAAAAAAAAAAACACAGTTAAACTACAAAAAAAACAAACAGTTAAACTACAAAAAAAAAAAAACAGTTAAAATACAAAAAAACACAGTTAAACTACAAAAAAAACCACAGTTAAACTACAAAAAAAAACACAGTTAAACTAAAAAACAAAACAAAACAAAAACACAGTGAAACTACAAAAAAAAAGTTAAACTACAAAAAAAAAATCCCAAAACAGTTAAAATACAAAAAAAAAAAACAGTTAAACTACAAAAAAAAAAAAAAACACAGTGAAACTACAAAAAAAAAGTTAAACTACAAAAAAAAAAAATCCCAAAACAGTTAAAATACAAAAAAAAAAACAGTTAAACTACAAAAAAAAAAAACACAGTTAAACTACAAAAAAACAAACAGTTAAACTACAAAAAAAAAAACAGTTAAAATAAAAAAAAAACACAGTTAAACTACAAAAAAACAAACAGTTAAACTACAAAAAAAAAACAGTTAAAATACAAAAAAACACAGTTAAACTACAAAAAAAAAAAAAAAAACACAGTTAAACTACAAAAAAAACACAGTTAAACTACAAAAAAAAAAAAAAAAACACAGTTAAACTACAAAAAAAACACAGTTAAACTACAAAAAAAAAAAAAACACAGTTAAACTAAAAAACAAAACAAAACAACAACACAGTGAAACTACAAAAAAACCCCAAAAAGTTAAACTACAACAGGAATCTATCTATCTATCTATCTGTCTATCTATCTATCTATCTATCTATCTATCTATCTATCTATCTATCTATCTATCTATCTATCTATCTATCTATCTATCTATCTATCTATCTATCTATCTATCTATCTATCCATCCATCCATCCATCCATCCATCCATCCATCCATCCATCCATCCATCCATCCATCCATCCATCCATCCATCCATCCATCCATCCTATACGGACATAAATATTGAGACACATCATGTCTACAGTTAGATGTCCTGTTCATGCTAATTTAAGATATAAACATCAATATTTCCTTAATGTTTAATGAAGATTTTTCTTCCTCAGTGAGATGGGAAAAAAGTAGGTGGTTGGTTATGGTAGAAAATTATTGTTTACAGTCAGAGCAGGAAAAACTATTTTAGAAATTTAGAGGTAGAACGTTTAATGTCATATATCATCATAATCATGTCTGATAAACCTGATCTGCAGTGACATATTTTAGTGCTGTTACTATGGCAACCATAAAGTGATTCTGATGTTATACAGTTGTAAAAATCTCGACTATACTCTAAATCAGTGGTTCTTAACCTTGTTGGAGGTACTGAACCCCACCAGTTTCATATGCGCATTCACCGAACCCTTCTTTAGTGATGGCCAAGCGGGGCGTGTCATCACAAATCATCATAACCCTAACCCTAACCCTAACCCATCATATGTAGGCTGTCAGGTCAACCCGGTTTTCGTTTCATCTCGCTCCGAACTTTCTGAACCACGCAATTTTGACATAAAAAAAAAGATACTTGCACGTAGTGTATCAATAAAACGTTCTCTTTATACTCCTTCAGTATTTTTGTGATCGCTGTTTTATTAAGGCGCTAGCTCGGCTTTAGCGTAATACGATTTCTCCATCCGCGACGGTGCGTTGGTCGTCACATGATTGTAACTGACCAGTGCGGTGACCGAAAAATGTAAACAAATGCTACACATGGCTGCCTCCGTGGTTAACAGGAAGTAGCAAAAGTCATAACAACGATGTGGAAAATACTCAAATAATTCATCGTCAGACGAGTGGAAGAGATTATAAACTCTTCCGGATGTGTTGTAGTGCTATAAGCAACAACAATACACCGCGTATATTGGATGTCCATCAGAGAAAGAGTCTCCGAAGCCTTTTGTTTACATACACGGACCTAGCCCGACACACACACCCGACTAATGAGTGGAGTGTGTGTCTTGACCTCCACCGAACCCCTGAGACTGACTCATCGAACCCCTAGGGTTCGATCGAACCCAGGTTAAGAACCACTGCTCTAAATGAATTTTAAAAAGATTCAAGAAATCTTACCAAATTAATTTTCACTTTTTCCATTGGCAGTTTTTTTTTGCTTAATTCAAGATTTTTTTTTTTTTTTTTTGGCTTAATTAAAGCAAAAAAAAAATTGCCAATGGAACAAGTGAAAATTATGTTTCTTGAAATAAGATTTTCCAGATCTATTGTCTAAAAATAAGTTCCTATATCTCACTGAAAACTTACTCTTTAGGTGATTCTGTCTTATTTTAAGTGTGATGAGATATTTTGACTAGAAATCTGAAAAATACATTTGGTAAGATTTAGATTTTTGCAGTGCAGTTGATTTTTGAATGAAAATAATGACAAATATCACTGTTTTCTTTAGTTCTGTACTTTCTTTGTTGTTCTGTAAATGCACTCAAACTTGAATTATTATTATTAAACTAGAATTTAAAGGTTTTCTTAATCAAAAAAGTATTTTTTTGCATATTATCTCCATGAAGTGAGTAATAACTAGTAGTAGAATATGTTAAAATGTGACCAAACATCAGATTATTTGCATGATTTCATAGTTTTCACACAGTATATGACTGCCTGATGATGGGTTTTAAATGCATGTTTCTGTGCCTTAAAAATTAAACGCATGGTGTCCAGTTGGGTGGACAGTTTTGTAAATAGGTTCATTCAAAAATGCAATTGCATTTTTTTCATGCCTAACTACCGATGAGGACTAGGGCCACTGGAGAAAAAAACATTAATTAAGGTCCAATATATATTTTTTTATTATTATTATGAGAAAGAAGTCAGAATTTTGAGATAAAAGCAGAATTTGAGGGAAAAAAGTCAGGGTTTTAAGAAAAAAGTAAGAATTCTGAGATTAAAATCAGAATTCCGAAGGAAAAAATAGTCAGCATTCCGAGATTAAAGTCAAAATTATGGGGAAAAAAAGACATAATTATGAGGGGAAGAAGGTTAGAATATGAGATTAAAGTCAGAATTCTGAGAAAAAAGTCAGAATTATGAGGGGAAAAAAATGTCTGAATTTTGAGATTAAAATCATAATTATGAGGAAAAAAGTCAGAATTATGAGGGGGAAAGGTTAGAATTCTGAGAATAAAGTCAGAATTTTGAGGAAAAAAGTTAGAATTCTCAGATTAAAGTCATTATTCTGAGAAAAAGGTCAGAATTATGAGGAAAAAAAGTCAGAACTCTGAAATTAAAGTCATAATTATGAGGGGGGAAAAAAGTCAGAACTCTGAAATTTAAGGCAAAATTCTGACTTTTTTTTCTCAGAATAATAATAAAAATATTGGTCCTACATTTTTATTTTTTCCCAGTGGCCCTAATCATCTTCCCTATGAAGAAGAATAAAAACACGAAAAAAAATCTCGCCTGATGTTCTTATCGTTCATGCACGAAAGGGTTAAAACATCGCGTTCTTCTAATTCATGCACGAAAGGGTTAAACACCACTTATATGAACAGACAGTTGGATCCTTCAAACCCTCTGGTTCCAGGGTGTGTGTGTGTGTGGGGGGTCTTACCTGGGGAGGCGCACGGTGAGCGCGCACCGGACCCCTTGTCTCCGGTGGTCTCCTCTGACTCCACATGTTGACCCGGGTCGGCCTGCTTGGGTTTCGGCTGCAGGTAACCTTTCCCATAAACCGGGGGTCTCGGCTGAACCATACAGGGGATATGAGGTCTGCAGGGGGGGGCAGGACCCAGGCCGGAGCCGTGGTCCTGTGCGTCCTGGTGGTGGCTCTGCGCCAACCAGGATACCGTCAAGTACCGGACCATGGTGGAGCTGGACTGACCTGGAAACCCACCAGATGTCAGAGGGGAGTGGGGGCAGGTCCTGCAGGGGGGTCCGCTCTTATAGACCCGGGATGAATTTGCATATGGATGGGCTCCAGTTAACACCTGATCGATCCTGATGACAAGGACTTCATGGTCCTCATTGAAGTGGTTCCATTTCCTGTGAGTGTGAGGAGACCCGGCGCCTCTGGGTCTGGGAGGACCCCCCTAAACTCATACATGTGTCTGAAACAGGGGAGACCCGCACTAACAGCTGGGGTGGGGGGTGGGGGGGTGGGGGGGGTCATGTTAGTGCATACAGTAGGAGGAGGAAAGGTGTCAAAGTGGGTCTGGATCCGGATGGTGTCTTTATACAGGTCTGATGGGACTGGACCACGTTATTCACATTCAGGATGAACCCATAAACACCCAGTCCCACTGCTGTGGCAAAGACCCAAAGGGTGTTTTGTTTTTTTTTTTCCTCAATTTTTAACTTTTCTTAAGGGATTTTCCTTCATTTTGTCTGTTTTTTATATAATAACATTTAACTTTAATTTTTGCTTTTATGGACCTCAAATATCAGCAGTTAAATTAAATGAAGAAAAATACCAGATTTACACTTAAGAATGTAAAATACTGAGTATATGATTAGAATAAATCTTGATAAAAGTGACTTTTTCAGTCAAATCTATCATTAACTGAACATAAAAATAAGTGTGTCCATCCACTGTCATTGATCCAACTCATGGGTTTATTTTTACACTTTTTTTCCCCCATTTAATCCATAAAGACCCAGAGCCACTGCTGTGGCAGATACTCAAATGATTTTTCCTCTACTTTTTTTTTTTTTTTTAACTTTTCTTAAGTGGTTTATTATCATTTATTCTAATAATATAGTTAGTATTTTATATTTTTAAGTGAAAATCCGATTTTATTTTCATTTAATTTACTGATGATAATTGATGTAAATAAACATTTTCAAAATGTAATTTTTCCTTTTTCGCTGTAAAACAGAGAAATGTTTGAAGTTAACATTATTTCTATGATACTGTTTTACTAGTCTGGCCCACTTCAGATCATATTGGATCATATTTGGTCCCTGAAGTGATTAAAGTGCATATGAATATTATAGTTTATATTTATAAACTATTCTTTTACAAAACAGTGAGTAACCTGAATAAATATGAACAACCTGAAATGTCTTAAGCAAAGTAAATGCAATTTTAACAATATTCTCTCATTTACAGTAAAGTAATGATTTTTTTGTTGATGAAAGGTTCATTTATTAAATAATGACCAATTTACTTATCTATGAACGAGGACACTTTTCAGCTTAAATTTTACACTATATATATATATATATATATATATATATATATATATATATATATATATATATATATACACACACACACACACACACACACACACACACACACACACACACACCTCTTTAGGCATGAAAAAAACGAGATTGAATTTTTTTTTTTTTTTTTAATTAACCTTTTTTTTTTTTTTTTTAAACACAAATGTCCACTCATTTGGACACCATGTATTTTTGAAGCAAAGAAATGTATTTAAAATGCAATATCAGAAAGTGATATACTGTGAAAACTATGCAACAAAAGCATTTTTGATGTAGCTAATTTGATGTTTTCTCACCTTTTATCATACTCTAATACAAGTTCTTACTCACTTCATGATAAAAAAAAAACGTTTTGTTGAAGAAAACTGTTAATTACAGCCTAATAATTATCAATTGATTTACACTCAATCATGTTAGTGCTGATCAGGTTTATCAAGAACATACATTTACAGTAATGGTCTGAATGTCAGTGTATGGGATGATGCATAGGAGTTCACTGTGTCGGCTGATATGGAACTAAAACAACAAAACCCATGAATATACAAGAGAACAGCTGTAGAGTAGCTGTCTACTGGAGTGACCAGTATGCACAAAGGGAGATATATATATATATATATATATATAGTTTTGAAAATATAAACACACACCTTCTGGCACAGAAACTAATTTTTCCCTAATTTTAGAATTTTTTTCAATCAGAAATACTGAAGTCAGAGTTGGGGGTACTTGGATAAAAGTATATTTCAGGGGGTACTCCACTGTAAAAAGTTCGAGAACCACTGTCTTAGTTAAAAACACTCTCCTGTGGAAAGTGTCTAACTGTAATTTAAACGCTCTTATCTCAGTATTAAATAAATCAGACTTAATCAAATGCAGCCTATATAGTTACACATGTGTTCAGAACTTGCATTAAAGCACATGTTCTGTGTCCAAACGGACTGGATCCTGTTCTGTCCACTCCTAACTGTTCCAGAACGGTCTGGGTTCCAGTGTTCAGAAGCTGACAGCTGGGGTGGGCCTGTCCCTCCTGTGACTTCAACACTAGAAAACCTAAGCGTGTGTTTGTACTTCTGAGCTGCTGGTGCAGTCAGATGCGCAGCTCAGGTACACTCTCCTATGGGCTGGCTCTGTTTGATGTCCCGGTGTGCGCCGGCGCCACTTCCCCAAGAGCGCGCATTTGGCACAGGCGCGTCAAACATCCCACATCAAAGGTATTACAGGAGCGACATAATTACCGCCGATTGTCGCCCCGTTCATATGGAAATATGGTAAAACAAGCTGCGAGGAAGCTGGGGACCATGTGAGCGCAAACCCCTTCAGACAAAAGACTCAGAACCTGCACCTGAATGCGCACAGGTGGGTTCAGATGCGCACCAAACATCCTGACATGACAATAAGCAGACACTGACCGGACTGAACTGAAGCAGCACATGGAACATCTGACTGCATCTGCACAGGAATATTCACTGGGACATGGGTTTTTCTGCCACATAATGCTTATAATGTCACAATAAGGTTCTTAATATTTTTCCATCCATAGTTGCTCGGTGACAGATCTCATATTAATCCTTACACTTCCATGCGCAAAAGACTTCTTTTGCGCAATTCAAATTACACTGTAAAAAAAAACAAAACAACAATAACAAAAAAACCCGGTAATATTCCGGCAGCAGGGGTGGCAAAAAAAAATACTGTTAAGTAACGGAAAATAACCATCTTATAAAAATATGGTAATTTTCCGTAATGAAAACAGTTTTTTGCCCTAACTTTACATGACATTTTGCATATTTTTTTTTGACTTTTTAATGTTTAATAAAGAATATTTACATGTATTAAAACAATCAAATTACCTATGAATAAATATATAAATAATTTTCAGTGAGACTCAGTTGTACAATCCACTGATAAAAACTGTATTTGGACAGTTTATCAGTGCCTATACATGTTATACATTCACAAAAATACATTTATTCAACATTTTTGTTGCGAAACCTCCCATAATTACACAAGATATTTGTCAATTAACAAACAAGTCTTGTTAAACTTACAGAACAAATACTTCTTTTACGGTTAACTGTCAGTGATTTTATCTCGTTTTTTTAATTAATTAATTAATTAATTAATTAATAGTATTAAACTTTAAATTAACAGTTTAATCTCATAAATAGAAAAGAAATATTTGTGAAATTATGATACATTTGCAAATGTATTTTAACTGTTTTTTTCTGTGAAAAAAGAAAAAATGTCTTTTAGAAAATGGACATTTTTTGGTTATTCAGTTACATTTTTTTGTTATTTTTACATTTGACGTGTAAAATCACAGTCTGTTTTTGTCATTTCCTTAATATTTTCCAGTATCTTAAAAATACAGGTAAAATCTGTAAAATAAACAGAGAAAATTCTGTTCAATTAGACTTTTTTTACAGTGTGATAAAAGCTACAACAAGAGTAGTGTGTCCCACTT
The DNA here is from genome assembly GCF_902148855.1 of Sphaeramia orbicularis. Lineage (NCBI taxonomy): Eukaryota > Metazoa > Chordata > Actinopteri > Kurtiformes > Apogonidae > Sphaeramia > Sphaeramia orbicularis. The sequence continues at coordinate 8,809,741 of NC_043971.1, forward strand.
CCATTGATTGTTTTCATAACTTTGTTTCTGGGATTTAATAAGTTTTCTTCTTCCCACTCCTTTTTCATACAGTACATATTGAATTTATTTAGTTATTACTAGTGTACATGGGAATTACTATATTGTCTTGATCATCTTTATTTGCTCTGATATTAGTTCCTTGTACACATAAAAATGTTTTGTTTTTTCTTCTGCTCGAAACAAATAAATGAAAAATAAATAAATAAAAAGTAAAAAATAAAAATACCTTGTTGCAGCTGAAACCTTCTGAACCACTGCAGTACTTACCCATGGAAGGATCTGAACTCTTTTCTTAGTTTAATCCAGTAAATGTTTCCTGGAATCAAAACCAGAGGTGGTTCAGTCAAATATTGAATGTGCGACATTTTTTTGGCCGGTCAGTGTATATATTGATGACTTACAGAATCAAACCTGGTGTAAAAAGTGTAAAAATAAACCCAGAGACAACAATTCAAATGATTTCATTCAACCTGGAGCCTTTACAGACTGAGGCGCTGCACTCAGTTCCCAGCATGCACCAGCTCAGGGACAAAGCCCATGAACTGATGGTTTAGTTCTGTGACCATGCATCCAGGGGGTGGTCTGTGGTTGGGTCCTCTATCGGTGGTCTGTCTGGGGGGACGCAGGAGTCCTCCAGCCTTCTGGGACTGTGTATGTGGAAGCTTTGAAGATCCACCCTGATCCAGGTTTGAGAATAAAAAAAAACAAAAAAAACAAAAACAACAGGGAAGTCGGATTCACACTGGGCCTGTTTCCACAGCTCAGCCCTGTCTGTCTGTCTGTCGGTCTGTCTGTCGGTCTGTGTCTGTCTGCTTGTCTGTCTGTCTCTGTGTGTCTGTCTATTCATTTGTGTCTGTCTGTTTGCCTGTGACTGTCAGTTGGTTTCTGTCTGTGTCTAACTGTGTCTGTTTATGTCTGTCTACCTGTCTGTGTCTGTCTGTCTGTGTCTGTTCATGTCTGTCTACCTGTCTGTGTCTGTCTGTCTGTGTCTGTTCATGTCTGTCTACCTGTCTGTGTCTGTCTGTCTGTGTCTGTTCATGTCTGTCTACCTGTCTGTGTCTGTCTAACTGTGTCTGTTTATGTCTGTCTACCTGTCTGTGTCTGTCTGTCTACCTGTCTGTGTCTGTCTGTCTGTGTCTGTTTATGTCTGTCTACCTGTCTGTGTCTGTCTGTCTACCTGTCTGTGTCTGTTCATGTCTGTCTACCTGTCTGTGTCTGTCTGTCTGTGTCTGTTCATGTCTGTCTACCTGTCTGTGTCTGTCTGTCTGTGTCTGTTCATGTCTGTCTACCTGTCTGTGTCTGTCTGTCTGTGTCTGTTCATGTCTGTCTACCTGTCTGTGTCTGTCTGTCTACCTGTCTGTGTCTGTCTAACTGTGTCTGTTTATGTCTGTCTACCTGTCTGTGTCTGTCTGTCTACCTGTCTGTGTCTGTCTGTCTGTGTCTGTTTATGTCTACCTGTCTGTGTCTGTCTGTGTCTGTTCATGTCTGTCTACCTGTCTGTGTCTGTCTACCTGTCTGTGTCTGTCTAACTGTGTCTGTTTATGTCTGTCTACCTGTCTGTGTCTGTCTGTCTACCTGTCTGTGTCTGTTTATGTCTGTCTACCTGTCTGTGTCTGTGTCTGTCTGTCTACCTGTCTATGTCTGTTTGTGTCTGTCTGTCTACCTGTCTATGTCTGTCTACCTGTCTGTGTCTGTCTGTCTGCCTGTGTCTGTTTGTGTCTGTCCGTCTGTCTGTCTGTCTACCTGTCTGTGTGTGTCTGTCTGCGTGTGTCTGTCTCTCTCTACCTGTCTTTCTGTCTGTCTGCGTGTGTCTGTCTGTGTTTATCTGTGTGTGTGCCTGTCTTTCTGTCTGTCTACCTGCCTGTTTGTCTGTCTGTCTACCTGTATGTCTGTTTCTTTCTGTCTGTATCTGTCTGTCTGTCTGTCTGTCTGTGTCTGTGTTTATCTGTGTCTGTCTGTCTGTGTGTCTACCTGCCTGTTTGTCTGTCTGTCTGTCTGTCTACCTGTCTGTCTGTTTCTTTCTGTCTGTATCTGTCTGTCTACCTCTCTGTATCTGTGTCTGTCTGTCTACCTGTCTATGTCTGTTTGTGTCTGTCTACCTGTCTGTGTCTGTCTGTCTGCCTGTGTCTGTTTGTGTCTGTCCGTCTGTCTGTCTGTCTACCTGTCTGTGTCTGTCTGTCTACCTTTCTATGTCTGTTTGTGTCTGTCTACCTGTCTGTGTCTGTCTGTGTCTGTCTGTTTGTGTCTGTCTCTCTACCTGTCTGTCTGTTTGTGTGTGTCTGTGTTTATCTGTGTGTGTGTGCCTGTCTTTCTGTCTACCTGCCTGTTTGTCTGTCTGTCTGTCTACCTGTATGTCTGTGTCTTTCTGTCTGTATCTGTCTGTCTACCTGTCTGTGTCTGTTTGTGTCTGTCTGCGTGTGTCTGTCTCTCTCTACCTGTCTTTCTGTCTGTCTGCGTGTGTCTGTCTGTGTTTATCTGTGTGTGTGTGCCTGTCTTTCTGTCTGTCTACCTGCCTGTTTGTCTGTCTGTCTACCTGTATGTCTGTGTCTTTCTGTCTGTATCTGTCTGTCTACCTGTCTGTGTCTGTTTGTGTCTGTCTGCGTGTGTCTGTCTCTCTCTACCTGTCTTTCTGTCTGTCTGCGTGTGTCTGTCTGTGTTTATCTGTGTGTGTGTGCCTGTGTTTCTGTCTGTCTACCTGCCTGTTTGTCTGTCTGTCTACCTGTATGTCTGTTTCTTTCTGTCTGTATCTGTCTGTCTACCTGTCTGTCTGTCTGTCTGTGTGTGTCTGTGTTTATCTGTGTCTGTCTGTCTGTCTACCTGCCTGTTTGTCTGTCTGTCTGTCTGTCTACCTGTCTGTCTGTTTCTTTCTGTCTGTATCTGTCTGTCTGTCTGTCTACCTGCCTGTTTGTCTGTCTGTCTGTCTACCTGTCTGTCTGTTTCTTTCTGTCTGTATCTGTCTGTCTGTCTACCTGCCTGTTTGTCTGTCTGTCTGTCTACCTGTCTGTCTGTTTCTTTCTGTCTGTATCTGTCTGTCTGTCTGTCTGTCCCAGGGGAACAGCTGCACTGATTTTCTTCTCATTTGTAATTGGACACTGAATCCCAGATCAGACCCAAAACCAAACATGTGAAATTATAATATATGATCTTTGGAAGTGAGCCAGTGGACTGAGTGCAGACCCTGACCCCAGACCCCAGACCCCAGACCTGCAGACCCCTGAGAGCCTGAAAACACAGTTCATATGACCATTAACATGTTGCAACAGAACTGAAATCCTGTACATTTGCATAACTTGCATTTACCAACACACAGTTCCTTTGGGGATTCACTCAGATTGATTTCTTATGCACAAAGACAGAAATAAAACCTCTAAGCAAATTTTAGCCGTAAAATGGTGAAAAAAACCCTGAAACATATGATTCACTGCAGAAATCAATGATCGACTGGAAGGATCTGAACTAGTTCCTCAGTTAAATCCAAGTGGAACTCTTTTTTTTTTTTTTTTTTTTTTTTGGTCTGGGTCGTGCATTAGTACGCAGAGTTTTAATAAGAAGAAACTCTAGAAAACATGAAAAACTTGACTGTAACATCATTATCATACACCGTAACTCCCTAGAGGAAGAAAGAAGTACAGTTTTCCACCTTCCCCTGACAGATGTACTGGGGCTATAACCTGCCACATAGCCATTCCATCACGGACGTTGCCTGAGAATAATACGCTTTGGCAAGATGGAGGCTTATAAAATCTCATTTATTTGGCTAAATTAAGCAAATCTTCATAGCACGTCACATTCCATCTCCACGGTGTGTTTCACAGCAAGAGGACCGTGGAGGAGAGAGCGGGAAGGAAAATAGAAAAATAGACACTGACTGAACATCATTCCTCAAATAACATTTTGCACATTGGCATCTCATTATGTTCTATCATCTTCTCTGTAATGGTAAGGTACTGCCTTGACACTAAGCTCGTCTAGATCTTGCCCTTCGTGGCACGCTATCAATAATAAACACAATTATTTCACATTGTGCTGTTAAAATGAAATTATTATTACATATTAATTTACCAGTCTAGTGATAGAAATCTCATTCAGTCAAGGTGTAATTGGTAAACAAACAGCTATGTGTTGTAGGCTCAACAAATCAAATGATCCATAAAGTGTCAGAGTAATTGGAATCTATATTTTTTTCTCAGTTCCTGGAGGAGTTTTGCTAGCTTTGCCCTATATCACAGGTGTCAAACATGCGGTCCGGGGGCCAAATCCGGCCCTCCAAAGGGTCCAGTCTGGCCCTTGGGATGAATTTGTGAAATGCAAAAATGACACTAAAATATTAACAATCCTTTTAGTTCAGGTTCCACATTCAGAACAATTCAATCTCAAGTGGGCAGGATTCAGTAATATACTATCATAATAACATAGAAATAATGTAAGTAAAGTAAAGTAAGTAAGTAAATTTTATTTATAGAGCACTTTTCACAGACAGAGTCACAAAGTGCTTTATCAATTCAAATATCAAACGTCATATTCAAACGTCAAACGTCAATATTCAAATGTCAACGTCAAATGTTTCTCTTTGTAAATGTAAAGATTTTCATGTATTTACACAAAAACAAAGTATAAAGTTGCAAAAAAATATGAATAACCTGAAATGTCTTAAGAGGAGTAAGTATAATTTTAACAATATTCTGTTAGTTATTAAATGTTTGGTGTGTTTGTAGATCCACTGTGATCTGTAAGTTATAATGTACATGTGGAAATGATAAACTGAGGCAGAATATTGTTAAAATTACACTTATTTTTTCAGTTTGTTCATGTTATTCACATCTTTTGAAAGGATAGTTTGTAGATGTAAACCTTTACATAATGCAAATCAATTTTTTTCACTCTAAAACATAGAAAAAACTTTGGAGTTGACATTATTTACATATTATTGTGTTATTATTTTACTGGTTCGGCCCACTGCAGATCAAATTTAGCTGAATGTGGCCCCTGAACTAAAATGAGTTCGACACCCCTGCCCTATATCTAATGCAGCCTCGGTGTCCGACATGCATTTGAAGAAAGAAAACGGCTTTAAGTGGCTTCTGCGACCCCGGATTCTCAATTTGTGCATGTTGGGTCTGGATGTTATAGGAGGCCTTTTCCAGGGTCGAACTAGAAATAATGATGTCAGAGACCGAGCAGAGAAGGAATGGGACTCCAGAAAATGTTGGTGGTTTTTTATCGTTATGAAAGAAAAATACTTTACGGCAGGGGTCTCAAACACGCGGCCCGCCAAAGGTTCCAATCTGGCCAGAATTTGCAAAGTGCAAAAATTCCACAGTCAAGGCTGTGGAAGTCATTTTAGTTCAGGTTCCACATACAGACCAATAACAGCATAATAATCTACAAAAAATAACGACTCCATATTTTCTTCTCAGTTTGATTTGAAAAAAAAATAAAAAAATTACATTATGCCTATAGATCACAGGTGTCAAACATGCGGCCCGGGGGCCAAATCCAGCCCTCCAAAGGGTCCAATCCGGCCCCTGGGATGAATTTGTGAAATGCAAAAATGACACTGAAAATATTAACAATCAAGGATGTTCAAACCATTTCAGGCCATTTTAATCTAAAGTGGATCCAACCAGTAAAATACTATCAGAATAACCTAGAAATAATGAAAACTGTAAATTTGTCTCTGTTTTAGTGCAAAAAAAGTAAAATTACACAAAAATGTTGACATTTACAGTCTAGCCTTTAACAAAAAATGTGAATATCTGAAATATCTTAAGAGAAGTATGTGGAATTTTAATAATATTTGCCCTGTTATTTAATGTTTTGTGTATTTGTAGATCCACTGTGATCTCCAAGTTGTGATTCACATGTACAGGGTGTCCCATAAGTCTCCATACATAGGAAAAATAAACGTTTCTTGACATAAACCATTTTTATTTATATAATATGCTCTATATGACTGCCATTTTGTCGGGAACACTTTTTAAATGCGTGTCCTCCACTGCTGAAGAACTATAAAGAAGAAATATAAAGAAATACATGTTAGAACCATATGTATTATGTCTCCTATGTATGGAGACTTATGGGACACCCTGTATAAGCGATAAACTAAGGCGCAATATTGTTAATATTGCACTTATTTTAATAAAGAATTTTCAGGTTCATATTTGTTTATGTTATGTTCAAGTACAATTCGTAGATGTAATCATTTTCATTACGGACTTTACTTTTTTCACTCAAAAGTTCTTATCCTTTTATTTATATTATTTAACTGGTCCGGCCCACTTTATATCACATTAGGCTGAATGTGGCCCCTGAACTAAAATGAGTTTGACACCCCTGCTATAAATAATGACAACTTCAAATTTTTCTCTTTGTTTTAGTGCCAAAAATAACATTAAATTATGAAAATATTTATATTTACAAACTATCCTGTAACACGAAAAAGTGAATAACCTGAACAAATATGAACCTGAAATGTCTAAAGAAAATTAAGCGCAATTTTAACTATTTTCTGCCTGTTACTCAGTGTTTAGTGTCTTTGTAGATCTGACCCATAATGCACATGTAGAAATGGTAAACTGAGGCATAATATTGTTTAAACTGCACTTATTTTTCATTCTTTCTATTTTTTATTTTTCTATTTTTCTTATGTTGTTTGTTTGGATAATTTTCCAAAGTTAGTATTTTCATAATTTAATTGTTTGGTTTTTTTGCACTAAAACAAAGACAACAATTTGGAGTTGTCATTATTTATCGGTTATTATGCTATTATTTAATTGGTTCGGCCCACTGGAGATCAAATTGGACTGAATGTGGCCCCTGAAAGAACATTAGTTTGAGACCCTGTTGTGCATTATGTAATAAATTCCCATTATGTAATAAGAATGTCACGTCATCTTGTAATAAAGCTGCATTATGTAATAAACTGACACATTTTGTAATTAACTACCTCAGTGCATTATGTAGTAAATTTTTTCGCATTATGTAGTAAGTTATTACAATTTGAGAAATTTATTACAAAATGCACTTGACATTTTTATTTTCAGGAAAATGTAATGTGCTAAATAAATCTTTAAACTGTGTGGTTAAAGTTCTGATTCCATTACCTGTAGCTCCTGTGACTAATTTCTTCTAAATTGCTCTGAAATTATATTAATTTGGATTGTTATTACATAATGAACCATGTTATTACATTTTTTAAAAATAAAAGTGTCAAATGCATTTTGTAATAAATTCTCAAATTGTAATAACTTACTACATAATGTGAAAAAATGTACTATATAATGCGTTGACGTAGTTTATTACAAAATGCGTCAGTTTATTACATAATGCGGCTTTATTACAAGATGACGTGACATTCTTATTACATTTTTAACTTTATTACATAATGGGAATTTATTACATAATGCGGCTCAACAGACCCCTGCTTTACAGGGTTTCTGCAGGTTTCATCAAGTTACATTTAAAGACCTTACAAATACAAATGGACTTTGGTGACGCTCCCGATATGAATAGGGAACAATAATATGCAATAGCAGGCATTTGATGTTGGGTTTTACAGCTGCCTTTTCACTTTCCATGCAACTGCAAAGGTCCAAATTTGGGAATTTTCTTGCACAGTTATTTTCAACTGAGCACTAAATCCACACAATGTGAAGCTGAAAAAGACATTTTAAGACTTCTTCAAAAACCTGCAAAAACCCTGTTTTAACAAAACTAAACTGTTTTGTAAGTAAAGTGAAATCCAAAGTGTGTCTATATTTGTATCATTAACCCATAAAGACCCAGTGCTACTTCTGTGGCAGTTTCCAAATGAACTTTTCTCTCTATTTAACGATTTTTAAGTGATTTATTACCATTTATTATTATATTATCCTCTTTTTTTGGTGTTTTTTTTTTTAGTGAAAATCAGGGATTTTCCTATATTTAATTCACTGATCATGTAGATGTTCATAAAAGCTCAAATTAACGTTGAGGGTTATTATATCAGAAACACAGAAAACTGAAGAAAAAGTTACTTTTTCCAGCAAAGATATCAATAACTGAACATAAACCAAGTGTGTCCACCCACTGGCACTGATCCAACTTTATGGGTTTTACTGGTGAATCAATGTTGTAGATCAGGGGTTCCCAAAGTGGGGTACATGTACCCCCAGGGGTACTTGGAAGAAGCTCAGGGGGTATTTGAAATTTTTTTGGAAAAATACATTAAATAAGTCATTATGTACCAAACACAAAATAAAAATAATGAGAATTATTGCTGAAATATAAAACACAATAAATACATTCATATAATAGTTTTATTGTCAATCATCTTGTTTAAGCTTTGGTAACATTTTAAGAACTTTTCTATTTTATATGATTGAAAATGAGTTTGAGTAGATAAGTGATTATTTTTTTGTTGATGAAAAGTTCAGTTATTAATTAATGACCAATTTATTTATTTTTCTTATCAATGAAAGAGGGTACTTTTCCATATACATTTTGCACATAAAATTGACTTTAAAAAATGTGGTTTTTTTATATATTACAGTTAAATATATGTTTGTTTACAACGTTTTGAAAATATAAACAGACAAAACAAATTTTGCCAATTTTTTTCCAATCACAAATGCTGATGAAAGAGTTGGGCGTACTTGACTAAAAAAGTACATTTCACCATAGCATAATGGATATCTATGACTTTTTGTTTTGCTTTCTCTGCTCGTCTTTCTTTTCACTTTGACTAAAGAAATAACATTTTTGATTCACACACTGTATGTGTTTTATTTTACTATACGATATGAACTATTATGCAAACATTACTGTAATTAAAATTTTTGCTGACTGTATGTTTGTAAAGTTGTCATAAAATTTGAAAAAATAGAAGTAAAAAAAAAGTATATTTCAGGGGGTATTCCACTTTAAAAAAGTTTGAGAACCACTGTTGTATAAGATGACGGTGTTTCCATGGTAACTACAGAAATGGGTCATAATTGATGACAGTAAAAAGATGACAAACTGTACTTTACACCAATTCTTGACATGTATTGACAGGATTAGTGGATCAACAGGTATTAAATATTTCAGATCAGTCAATGCTTTTGGCCACTGGTGGCAGTTTGGGTCTTTATGGGTTAAAAGTAAAGTCTAGGGGCATTTACAAACAGAGAACAGAAAAAGTTTTCCAGTCCTCCAGTCAGAGGCATCTTGGGGTCACAGGCACAGGATTATCGACCTGGTGGCGGTGTCTCGATCTGGGCTAGAAGCTCTGACCGGGGCAGGGCTCACTGAAAAGTGGCCTTAACCTTCCTCAACGTGTCTTGGATCCTTCGTGTTTGTCGCTCGGTCGACTGCTGGAAGTTGGCACCGTTTCCGGCGGCCAAGAGGTGGATGTCGGAGGTGCCGAGGCGGGCGATGCGCAGCCGGAGGTAGGCCTGCAGCTCACGGTCGGGGCTGTAGGGGTACACGGCCTCCTGGAAGGCATGGACCTGACTCACCACCTTTGCTATTCTCCTTAGGACACAAGAAAAGGACAGTGCAGAATAAGAAACCCAAAGAGAAAACACATTTAGAAGCATATCAGACATGCATTTCCCCTCTTTTTTTTTTTTTTTCCTTTCACCAGTTTTATCCGTGACCTGATTTAAGGAGTATGGGGATAACTTAGGGTCCAGAGCAGCCGGCTGTGTCTCTGCTACATCTCCTGACCCCGTACATCTGGCTTCACCCAGTGGCGTCTCGGCATCTGGCCCGAAAACCTCTTTTTCCAATCAAACCCCATCCCGCGTGCGCCATCTGGTGCAGCACTGGCACCCCAACCACAACCCAAATTCAACAGCTGTGCCATTACCGTCCAAACGCCGCTTGTCGTGACCTCAGCATCTGGTCGGCCATATTGGACTGAAGGAGAAGGACACGGGAAAAACGCGTCCTCGTATTCGAGTTGGCCAACTCTGTCATAGATGGATACTTCGGATGTGGACGTTCAGTTAATGACTTACTGCTCGTATTCACAAGGACAGGTATCAGGGTCATTTCAGCGACGATAAGAACCGTGAGGAATTTTAAATAATTTCATAAAAATGTCGGAAAATGTGCACTTAACAGACCCTGTAGATACGAGGAGTACTACCTGAGGACCTAATAGACTGAGATGATGGTTATTTGTTAAGAGTGTTGCTCAGTCACAACCCCCCCCCCCAGCATAATACAATGGTGGGACAGAGTAAACAGGGTGAATATTATGGGAAAAAAACACAGCAAAACTACAACTGAAAGTAGAATTGAAGACAAGATAGAAATAATAACACAAGTGAAAGCAGAACCCCCCCCCCCCACATACACACACACACACACACTTTATGTTTTTTATTCTATTATTACATTAGGTTACAAAAAAATGTTTTTTGCAAGTTGTCTAGGTTTTTTCAACTGAATTAGGACCATTTTGCACCGCTAAATCCAAAAATGACATCTGTTTTTCTCAATCAGGTCAGGTTTTTTTTGTTAATTTGATTTTGAAAAATTTGATCTTCTCACAAAATATAATAATTAATACCAAAATAAGATTGGTAAGCACACTTTATGAAACTTGTGACTTGATTCCTGTTAGGTACAATGGTGTATTCACCGCAGATGTAGCAGAATACGTCAGGCTTATTTTTGCAAGATCTTCTAGTCGAAGCCATTTCATTCACCTGTAATATTAAAAAAAAAACATTAATCATAAATTGGCAAAAGTAAAATCTTCAGAACTCGTTTATTGCAAGAAATATGAAAGAATTTTGTATCAGATGATGTGAAAATGCCCATAAATGTAAGCCAAAATGTTAAAAAGCCAATATGTAGCATAGTTGAGAAAGTTGACCTGATTGAGCAAAATTAATGTGATTTTTGGATTCAGCACACCAAAATGATCCTGAATCAGCTCAAAAAACTTCAACAATAAATTTGCTGTTGACCAGTGTTAGTTAAAGCGCAAGAAACAGTCAAGATTTGAAAATAGATAAATACATGAGAATAATAACAACACTGGTCAACAACAAATTTATTGTTAAAGTTTTTTGAGCTGATTTAGGATAATTTTGGTGTGCTGAATCCAAAAATCACATGAATTTTGCTCAATCAGGTCAACTTTCTGAACTATGCTACATATTGGCTTTTTAACATTTTTGCTTACATTTATGGGCATTTTCACATCATATGATACAAAATTCTTTCATATTTCTTGCAATAAACGAGTTCTGAAGATTTTACTTTTGCCAATTTATCATTAATGTTTTTTTTAATATTACAGGTGAATGAAATGGCTTCGACTAGAAGATCTTGCAAAAATAAGCCTGACGTATTCTGCTACATCTGCGGTGAATACACCATTGTACCTAACAGGAATCAAGTCACAAATTTCATAAAGTGTGCTTACCAATCTTTTTTTGGTATTAATTATTATATTTTGTGAGAAGATCAAATTTTCCAAACTCAAATTAGCAAAAAAACCTGACCTGATTGAGAAAAACAGATGTCATTTTTGGATTTAGCGGTGCAAAATGGTCCTATATTCAGTTGAAAAAACCTAGACAACTTGCAAAAAACATTTTTTTGTAACCCAGTGTAATTTAACGCGACAGGGCCTGGGGGGGAAGGGGGCAAACCCCCCCCACTCCCCCCACACCTGATCACCACCAAAATGTAATCATTTCTTCCTTGTGCCATTACCAACATTTCCTGAAAATTTCATGAAAATCCGTCCATAACTTTTTGAGTTATCTTGCTAACTAACAAACACGCACACACACAAAGCAAAGCAATCACAATACCTCTTGGCGGAGGTAATAAAAATATTGGACCATAATTTTATTTATTTATTTTTTCCATTGGCCCTAATCCTCTTCTGTACATCTCTGTCTAAGTTCTGGCCATATTTGTACACCTGCAAGTTTGTTTTACCTGTGAAAAATAAATAAAAAGTAAAAAAAAAAGCAAAAAAAAAGGCACTTAACTTGATCAAAAGTGTAATAAAGTCCAGTCATTTAATAACTTGTATAATAATGTAATAAAATGTTCTGACTGCAATAACCGTAAACCGATGAAAATCAATTCCTATTCAGGTTTGTACCCAACATCACCTTGTATATGGACGATAAAGAATATGGTTTGATGCCGACTACACTATTCTCAGAGGAAATAAAGCTGTGACATTTACAACTGTAATCATATCCAAAATTTAATGCGGCGTGCAGCTAAACTGAGCTGGAATCACGGATCATTACAAATGTCTCCCAAGGAAATAGTCCATCAGCCGCTCAAATAAGAGCAGGATGTTGTTAACGTTCAAAGTGCATTTGGTTGTACGACATTTAAACTAAAAGTCATTTTTCATGTCAGATCCAATATGTAGAACATTCTTCAGTTCAAGATAAACCAAACTGTGACAAAGAACATAGCATTATATCACCTGTCAGAGTGAAAGGAATACAGAAATGTCAAAAAGTACACAGTATTTGAGTTGATAAATGTCATTAAACTGTTTTGTCACGTTTATTTTTGTTCAATGTTGCATAAATTTCTCAGAAAAGATTTTTTATTGATGGAGAGTCGAACCAAAACATTAAGTCTTCTCCATCATAAAATACATTATCCCATTAAAACCCGAATCAAAAAAACAAAATCTTATCAGACTTTCAGAAAGTTTTTACTTCATTTGGTGCTACATTCAAACTAAACATGAATAATTCTGTGTTTTCAATACACACAAAAACAAAAACATACATGTGACAGGTTTCTATCACGTATGACAGATAAATGAATAAAAAATATGTTCTTAGTTCTGGATTGTTTTCCACGGAAGCAAAACATTGGTTGTGTTGATAGATGTAACAGGTGTATTTATAGCAGACCTAACTGAGACCTAAATCAGGTAAAAATGTTTAAGTCAAAACATGCTGTTGGTTTTCAGCTCCAGGCTCAGACAGACCGACCAGGGGGATCAGGGCTGATCTCTCTCTCTTCTATTCTCTTCCTTTACTCTCTCTCTTTCACCCCAACTGGTCAAGGCAGACGTCCATCCTCCAGGAGTCAGGGTCTGCTCCAGGTTTCTGTCTGTTCAAAGGAAGTTTTTCCTCACCACTGTCACCAGTCACCAGTGTTGGGCAAATTATTAAAAAAAAAGGTAGTTATAGTTACTAGTTACTTACCCAAAAAAGTAATTGAATTAGTAATGGAATTACTCCTTCAGAAATGTAATTAGTTACCAAGAAAAGTAATTATTGTGTTACTTTTTTGAAAAACCTTCAAATATGTAAAAGAAAACTGATTTTTGAGCGTGTTTCACAGGCCAGTTGAATAGAGTAGAACAGCAGACAGGTACGTCATTGAACTTCATATTTACTGGTGTGTGAACAAAACTAAAGACATCCCTGAAATAATAAAGCAGTGTCATCCTTTATGGGTTCTACTACCTTTCTTTCTTACCCTTTGGCAAATTTGAGTTAAGACAAGTCATCGAACGTTTGCGTCTTGAGGCGACTTCTCTGTTAATATTAGTCCTGTCTTACAGAATAGTCATTCAGATGGAACCGATGTTCCCACTGAACAAAGCTTCTACACCATGACTTTGGTGAGGCTGGGGTCCACCAGGGCCTGGCTGGGGTCCACCAGGGCCTGGCTGGGGTCCACCAGGGCCAGGCTGGGGTCCACCAGGGCCTGGCTGGGGTCCACCAGGGCCAGGCTGGGGTCCACCAGGGCCTGGCTGGGGTCCACCAGGGCCTGGCTGGGGTCCACCAGGGCCAGGCTGGGGTCCACCAGGGCCTGGCTGGGGTCCACCAGGGCCAGGCTGGGGTCCACCAGGGCCTGGCTGGGGTCCACCAGGGCCAGGCTGGGGTCCACCAGGGCCTGGCTGGGGTCCACCAGGGCCTGGCTGGGGTCCACCAGGGCCAGGCTGGGGTCCACCAGGGCCTGGCTGGGGTCCACCAGGGCCAGGCTGGGGTCCACCAGGGCCTGGCTTTTCCACCACATAAATACATATCTGCATTTATAGGAAGAAGATGCTCCTCCAGTTAATCCCACATCTCCACTTTTTTCAGTCGCTCCTCTCTGATACAACAGTAAATGTCTTCAATCGTCAGTCGGACTCACTGATAACTCCTCCCCTAAATTAGCTGCGTTCAAGTGAATGTGATGTGCTGCGGACAACTCAAACTTGGAGGTGTCATTAATAGTTCAGGTGAAGGCAGCGTGGCCAACTCAGACTCATGGACACACAGGTGAAGCATGAACGCAGTGTGGGTAATTTGAATAGAAGAACGGCTCGTAAACGAATCAGTTCTCATCGTTCACTGAAAAGAGTCGTTCAAAAGACTCGACTCATTCGCAAACGTCACACCTCTCCTGCCTGGCTGAGCGAGTCAGGACGGATAACAGCTGTTAGATATCAGTGCATAGTAACGCACCACATTTCACTGTCTGTAACAGTAACGGCGTTGTGACTTTTCAAATAGTAATTAATTAGATTACACGTTATTGGAAAACAATAACGGCATTGGTAACGCTGCTTTTTTTAATGCCGTTATTCCCAACACTGTTCAATACACACAAGAACAAAAACATACATGTGCCCGGTTTCTATCAAGTATGGTGAATAAATGAATAAAAATATGTTCTTAGTTCTGGATTGTTTTCCACAGAAGCAAAACACTGGTCATGTTGAAAGATGGAACAGGTGTATTTAAACCAGACCAAACTGAGACCTGAGGCCTACATGACTGGAATACAGGGGTAGGACTGGATAAGCAGTGGTTTCTTCCTACTCCCTTTCAGGCACAATAGTTGTTCTTTTTTTTTTTTTTTCTATTATTTGATTTTTTATTTGTGTATTGTTTATTATTATTTCTATTTTTCTTCCATATGTTTTGTATTATGTCTGTGTCTGAAATAAACTAAACTAAACTACATCAGGTAAAAAAGTCAAAACATGCTGTTGGTTTTCAGTTCCAGGCTCAGACAGACCGACCAGGGGATCGGTGCTGATATCTCTCTCTCTTTTTTTTTTCTCTTCCTTTACTCTCTCTCTTTCACCCCAACCGGTCAAGGCAGACGTCCATCCTCCAGGAGTCAGGGTCTGCTCCAGGTTTAAAAAGGAAGTTTTTCCTTCCACTGTCACCAGTCACAAGTGTTTGCTCCTGGAGGATTCTTTTTTCTTTTCTTTTCTTTTTCTTCTTGCTCCTGGAGGATTCTGTTGGGTTTCTGTAAATTGGCTTCAGAGTCTGGTTCCAACCGGCTTGATATGTACAGGGTGGGGAAGCAAAATTTACAATATTTTGAGGCAGGGATTGAAAGACAGTGTATGACCAATTAGTTTATTGAAAGTCATGAGAATTTATTTGCCACAAGAAAATTTCCATAATAGAAAATGTTTTTCTTCTATGTGTCCTCCTTCTTTCTCAATAACTGCCTTCACACGCTTCCTGAAACTTGCGCAAGTGTTCCTCAAATATTCGGGTGACAACTTCTCCCATTCTTCTTTAATAGTATCTTTAAGAAAGTCGACATCGCTGTGTGATGTTCTATTGGTAGCATGTTCTAAAACGCCCCAAATAGCAGAATCCAGAGGGTTTAGATCTGGGCTAGAAGGCGGCCACAAACATGATTCCCAAAAATTGCTAAAGTTGGATTTGTTGCTGTTGTCAACAAGTGTTTTGGTGTTCTTGTGTAAGATTTTAACTTCAAATCCTATTTTACTGCATTTCTAACGGTCTTGTTGTCTATGTCAAGTTCAATTGCCATTTTTCTCATGGATTTGGTTGGATCCTTTAGGATTTTGGATTTGAGAGCTTTAATAAAAGCTTTGGTAAGTTTTTTTGTTGCTTCCTCCACTTCCAGACTTTCTGGTAATAGTTTTGCTCATAGTCATTCTCTTCTTTCCATTATAAACAGTCTTTATGGACACTCCAACTATTTTTGAAATCTCCTTTGGTGTGACGAGTGCATTCAGCAAATCACACACTCTTTGACGTTTGCTTTCCTGATTACTCATATGGGCAAAAGTTTCTGAAAAGGTATGGATAATAGTGTTAGGTATGATTATGACATCAATATATGTTTGGTTTCAAAACAACTGACGTAGTGCCTGCTGAGAAAAAACAACTAAATGTTCATTGTAAATTTTGCTTCCCCACCCTGTAAAGCACAGGTGTCAAACATGCGGCCCGGGGGCCAAATCCGGCCCGCCAAAGGGTCCAATCCGGCCCGTGGGATGAATTTGAGAAATGCAAAAATTACACTGAAGAAATTAGCAATCAAGGATGTTTAAAATCATTTTAGGTCAGTTCAATCTAAAGTGGGTCAGACCAGTAGAATACTATCATAATAACCTATAAATAATGAAAAAAGCTATGATAAAAATGATAAACTATGGCATAGTATTGTTAAAATTGCACTTATTTTTCAAGTTGTTCATATTTGTTCATGTTATGTTCAAGTACAGTTTGTAGGCGTAAACATTTTCATCACTGAATTTTATTTATCTTTTACTCAAAGACATACCGTATTTTTCGGACTATAAGTCGCTCCGGAGTATAAGTCGCACCAGCCAAAAAATGCATAATAAAGAAGAAAAAAACATATATAAGTCGCACTGGAATATAAGTCGCATTTTGCATCCTTGCTCTGATAGAGAGGCGGTTGCGTTGCATGAAGCGGTAACACCAAGAAGGTCCTCCCGCAAAGTCATTTATATTCATCTCCTTGGCAACTACCTGGGCATGGAGACGCAACTGCACTGTTGACAAGCCTCTCCCGGCTGCACGTTGTTCAAGCACCCATGTGCGAACTCATTCCTCTAGTTGTGGCCACCTAGCTTTTAGCCAACGATTAGCTTTTTTTGTTTTCTTCATTGCAGTCAGAGTAACCTCCGCTTTTTGCCAGTCCCTCACAAGTTTCTCACTCACTCCAAACTTTCTTTCTGCTGCTCGATTACTGTTTTCGGCTGCATATTTCACTGCTTGCAGCTTGTAATCTGCAGAATATGATTTTCTTTTTGATGTCATTTTTTTTCAGCCCTTCTCAGTTGTCTTTATAAGTTACCGGTAATGTTGAAATTTTACATTTTCAGTGGTACAGAAGTAGCAGGTACAGGTACACAAGCCTAGAGCGCCCTCTTGTGGCTGTCAGTGTGAAAATAACGAACATGTGAAATTATATAATAATGTGTTAATAATTTCACATATAAGTTGCTCCGGAGTATAAGTCGCACCCCCAGCCAAACTATGAAAAAAAGTGCGACTTATAGTCCGGAAAATACGGTAGAGAAAACTTTGGAGTTGATATTATTTTTAAGTTCTTATCCTATTATTTATATTATTTTACTGGTCCGGCCCACTTTATATCATATTAGGCTATATGTGGCCCCTGAACTAAAATGAGTTTGACACCCCTGCTGTAAAGTGTCATGAGATAACTTTTGTAATGATTTGGCACTATATAAATAAAATTTGATTTGAATTTTGTTTATTTATTTTGAATTTGCATTAAAATCAAACAACAAAAGGATTATATAAAAGTCCAACATTCGAAAAGGAGCCGGATGAAGTTGAACTTCTAATCTCTGCCCCCTTACCCCTTTGATTTGATAATTACCTCTGCTCTCTGAATGCTTTTCTAGTTCCCTCTGTTTCCATCTTTGGTTAAACCTCACCTGAGCTTGGTCCACTTGTACGCTCCTGTAGTGAGTTTGAAGGCTCCGATCTCCAGCTGCTGGACGTGCATGGCCAGGATGTGCACCGACGGCAACGTGGGCTTCCTCCTCATATGTTCTCCCCCCATCAAACACAGGTCGTCACTCTTCAGAAACACCTGATCGGACAGAAATCCAGCAATTTTAGACCCAATAACAAAAGAGAGATTCAGATATATTTCCCCCCAGGATGAACCTAATGATGACCTCAGATAAACGCAAAAAAATTATACTAATTTTTCATAAAATATTGGTGCCAAAAATACGACCCAAATTGGGACAGGTGAAGCTACCTATAGTTGTCAGTGCATTTGATCGGAAAACATGGCTGTAAATAGTCTTATATACCGCTATAAATAAAGACACTGTGTTAAATTTGATCAGCCTTGGCGGAGGTCTACGCTCTCCGAGTGCTTCTAGTTCTTTTTGGTTTCGGAGTTTTCGTCAGTGAACCTTACAACATTGTCAAATGTAATACTTGTCAAATCGCTCAGGCAGGTTGTGTACACTCTCTTATCCATTTGTGTTGATACTTGTCAGGAAGTCCTTTTCTGCGACGATAACACACTTCCGTCAAGTGTGAAAAAGGTCAGTTGTTCTGTTTTATTGTTCATTGTCTATCATGTATGTGTTTTATACAGTTTTGGCTGCTACCTTTTGCCAGGTCTCGCTTGCAAAAGACATTTCTAATCTGAATGGGACTTCCTGGTTAAATACAGGCAAAAATAAATAAATTAAAAAAAACCTCGCAGCAAATAAATTAGCTCTTACTGGAATAGAAAATGTAGCAAATTTCCCAATTAAGCCAAACTCGCAGGTGCTTGACGCTGTAATAAGCATGTCAAATGCAGCGGCGTGATGTGACTGAAAGGCTCTGGGAGGATTTTCCACAAATTTACAGTCCAAACCACAGAGGCGTACCTCCACACAGTTACCCAGGAAACTTAGTATGAGAGGGGTGTGCGTGCTTTGATGCATCAGGTTCTTGTGAGGGGGGAACTTTCAGAGGCAGTGCCAGCTGTAAGCTCTTAGCACACAGTCAAGTTGCTCCAAGCTGTTTTTCTATCGATTTATTTGCCCCCCAGGCCAGTTTTTACAATATGTGACCAGCCTAGCCTGCAGTGGCAAACACTGTTCACGTCTGCTTGTGCACGGACTAGCGAGCAAACGCACACACACCGAAACGCACACACCTGCACAGCTCGTAGCTCCTCCAGGATCTCGCACACCTTGGAAGACAGATGTTTCCAAGCCTGTTGGCAAGAGACGGCAGAAGTTTTATTTAGCAGCTCCAAAATGAAGAATAATTATACCACCGTTTCAGAGTAACACCAGAGTGGATGACTATAACCTGCTTTTCTGATTTAACCCATAAAGACCCAAACAGCCACCGACGACCAAAACCATCTACTGATCTAAAATGCTGAATTACCTCTGAGCCACTAAACCTATTCATACATGTAAATACAGGGTGACACAAAAAAACGGGAACTTTTTAACAATCCAATAAAACCAAGAGTGATGGAAGAAAAATATTTTATTCATAGTAATTGAAACTTTAACACATGCCATTTAAGAAACAATGATGGAATTTTCATTTTTTAACAATTACTTCCTGTAGATGGCGTCCTCCTGTACGAATGCATTCTTGAAATCTGCTGTTGAGATTCCTCATTGACCGCAGATCCAGTCTCTTCAAAGTTATTAATCCAACATTTTATCGCGTGTTTTGATGGAACAGCACCATGACGTCCTAAGTTGTAAAAACGTCGGAACTCCCTCTGCGCAGCTGTCAAACTATCACCGTTTTTATAAAACATTTTTATGGCTAACGCACGCTGTTGCCCGTTCCACTGATCCATGGTTACTAAAATGGGGGTGTGTTTACTTGCTCAACGTGACTGTCTCGCAGTGCTGCCACTTGCTCATGTCTGCCAATACGCACTTCAAAAATTCCCGTTTTTTTGGGTCACCCTGTATTTGGTGTAAAATACAGGTCGTCACCTTTTCTTTTTTTTTTTTTTTTTTTTTTTTTAATTGTACACTTTATTTATTTTTTGATATACCAGCCCCAAAGGGTGTTTTAACCCTTTCATGAATAGTGGTCACTACAGCCCAGCCAGCATGTCCATATGGGCCCCAGAAGGGTTACATTTGGGCTGCATATAAGGATCCCATGTGGGTTTGTCTGCAGTTTCCATGGTGACCCCACATGTGTTTGCCCAGATCAGAATCAGAGACCTGAATATCTCATATTATTTATTCTTCACACTATTTTATCCCACAAAATTTATCTTTCATGTCATTTGCACTACTTCTCATGTTATTTGCACTACTTAAATTCTACGTTTTACAAATATCTTAGATTGCAATCTTTTTATTTTTTAATGTAAATATCTGTGCCTGTTACTGATATTTGTTGTTTTACTGATATTTTTCTGTAAATTCTTGCACTGAACCTGAGAGCTCTGCCTCAATTTCGTTGTACTTAGTACAATGACAATAAAGAGATTCCGATTCTGATCTGGGCAAACACATGTGGGGCCACCATAGAAACTGCGGACAAACCCACATGGGACCCTTATATGCAGCCCAAACGTAACCCTTCTGGGGTCCACATGGACATGCTGGCTGGGAGTGGCCAGTTATTCAAAACTGTTGTATATTCATGGATTTTTTTGTTTTAGTTCCACATCAGCCAACACAGTGGACGCTTATGCATCATCTCATACACTGACATTCATACCATTACTGTAACTTTGCTGTTCTTGATAAACCTGATCTGCACTAACATGTTTCAGTCTGAATCAGTTGTTAATTGTTAGACTTTTTTGTTTTAGTGTAAATACAGTAAACTGACATGAACATTTTTACATTTATGAAGAGAAAAATTTGGAGTTGTGAGTATTTAGAGGTTATTATGACAGTATTTGACTGATCTGACGCACTTGGGATTAAATTGGTCTGAATGTGGAACCTGAACTAAAATGATTAATATCTTCAGTGTAATTTTTGCATTTCACAAATTCATCCCAGGGGCCGGACTGGACCCTTTGGCGGGCCGGATTTGGCCCCCGGGCCGCATGTTTGACACCTGTGATCTACATGATCAGTAAATTAAATACAGGAAAATACCTGATTTATACAAAAAAAATGCCACATTCAGAGTAACACCAGAGTCGATGACTATAACCTGCTTTTCTGATTGAACCCATAAAGACCCAAACAGCCACCGACGACCAAAACCATCTACTGATCTAAAATGTTATTACCTCTGAGCCACTAAACCTATTCATACATGTAAATATTTGGTGTAAAATACAGTTTGTTACCTTTTCTTTCTTTTTTTTTTTTTACACTTTATTACCTCCGCCAAGGAGGTTATGTTTTTGCCAGGGTTTGTTTGTTTGTTTGTCTGTCTGTTTGTTTGTCTGTCCGTTAGTGTGCAACATAACTCAAAAAGTTATGGACAGATTTTGATGAAATTTTCAGGGTTTGTTGGAAATGGGATAAGGAAGAAATGATTAAATTTTGGTGGTGATCGGGGGTGGGGGGGCCCATTTCCAACAAACCCTGAAAATTTCATCAAAATCTGTCCATAACTTTTTGAGTTATGTTGCACACTAACAAACAGACAAACAGACAGACAGACAAACAAACAAACCCTGGCATAAACATAACCTCCTTGGCGTGGGGGGGGGCCCACAGGGGGGGCCACTGATCAGCCTTGGCGGAGGTCTGCACTCTCCGAGTGCTTCTAGTTTATTTATTTTTTGACGTATCTGCCCCAAAGGGCATTTTAACCCTTTCATGCACAGTGGTCACTACAGTGGACAGTTATTCAAAACTGTTGTATATTCATGGATTTTTTTGTTTTAGTTCCACATCAGCCAACACAGTGGACGCTTATGCATCATCTCATACACTGACATTCAGACCATTACTGTAACTTTGTTGTTCTTGATAAACCTGATCTGCACTAACATGTTTAACCCTTTCATGCATACTGGTCACTACAGTGGACAGCTATCCTACAGCCGTTCTCTTGTATATTCATGGATTTTTTATTTATTTATTTATTTTTTTACACATATCTTTATTAAAGTTTTAGGACACTATGTATCTTTTCTGGCATGAATTGGTAACCTTGTGTAGATCTCCCCTGAGCATAAACCCCCAGAATCACATGCCCCCCCGGTAGTTTTCACACAATTTATCAGTAAATACATGTTTCGTTGCTTCAAAAATTAAACGCATGGTGTCCAGCTGATGATGATGATTATTATTATTATATATATATATATATATATATATATATATATATATATTTAAACTTTTTTATTTTTTAATGTTTTTTTTTTCTTATTTATTTTTTTTATCTGTTTATTTACTTTGTATTTTTTTATAAGAATTTTTTCAATCACATTGTTTTTTTTTTCATGTTTAAAGAGAAATGAAAACACTCAGGGAAAAAAATCTTGATTAAGGTTCTCATAATTCGTGCATGAAAGGGTTAAGTGTGAATCAGTTGTTAATTGTTAGACTTTTTTGTTTTAGTGTAAATACAGTAAAATGACATGAACATATTTACGTTTACAAAGAGAAAAATTTGGAGTTGTGAGTATTTAGAGGTTATTATGACAGTATTTGACTGATCCGACGCACTTGGGATTAAATCGGTCTGTATGTGGAACCTGAACTAAAATGATTAATATCTTCAGTGTAATTTTTGCATTTCACAAATTCATCCCAGGGGCCAGACTGGACTCTTTGGTGGGCCGGATTTGGCCCCCGGGCTGCATGTTTGACACCTGTGAGCTACATGATCAGTAAATTAAATACAGGAAATTACCCGATTTATACAAAAAAAATCCAAATATAGTGCATAATATTAGAATAAATGGTGATAAATCAGTTCAGAAAGGTTAAATAGAGAGAAAAATTCATTTGGGAACTGCTACAAAAGTAACACTGGGTCTTTATGGGTTAAAAAAATATGGATGTTTTTTATTTATTTATTTATTTTTTTAGTGTTGGTGTGTTTAAATTGTGTTTTTTAATTACCGCTACTCACAGGCTTCATTCCCTCTCGCTGCACTCACTCTCTACATCTTATTTGAATGCATTAATGTTAATTTCTCATTTGTGAAACTAATTAAACACCATCTACGTTCTATCACAGTTGAAGAAAACATTTAACTCGAGGGCATCTGACTTTACTACACGAGCTCAAACTTTACGTGCGGAGTAATTTATGAGCTGCAGACTTACTGGTAATTGCCTGACAATCACATTCTCCAGACCTCCAAGGACCTGCATGGCTGTGGCGAAGTTCCTCGATTCGTAGCAGTGTTTTCCTATCCACAGATACTTGGTCAGCAAAGCCACTTGTGTCTGCGAGAGAGAGAGGAGAGCTAGTGATTAAAAGAAAAACAAGGAAAAAAATGCCAAGCAAGGCAAAATGTAAAACTGGAGGTTTGTGTACTGGTAAGCTTGGGACTAGAGCAGACTGCATAATGAAATGAAACCTGCTGCAGAAAAGGCAAAACTATTAATAAGCTGCTTCTTATTAGCATTCCACTGAAATGTATCTGTACATTCCATTTATTTTCATTATGACTTTCTCAGCTTTTTGGAAGACAAAAAAGAAAGGCACAAACTAAATGAATATAACAACAATAATAACAGTACAGGGTGGGGAAGCAAAATTTACAATATTTTGAGGCAGGGATTGAAAGACAGTGTATGACCAGTTAGTTTATTGAAAGTCATGAGAATTTATTTGCCAAAAGAAAATTTACATAATAGAAAATGTTTTTCTTCTATGTGTCCTCCTTCTTTCTCAATAACTGCCTTCACACGCTTCCTGAAACTTGCGCAAGTGTTCCTCAAATATTCGGGTGACAACTTCTCCCATTCTTCTTTAATAGTATCTTTAAGAAAGTCGACATTGCTGTGTGATGTTCTATTGGTAGCATGTTCTAAAACGCCCCAAATAGCAGAATCCAGAGGGTTTAGATCTGGGCTAGAAGGCGGCCATAAACATGATTCCCAAAAATTGCTAAAGTTGGATTTGTTGCTGTTGTCAACAAGTGTCTTGGTGTTCTTGTGTAAGATTTTAACTTCAAATCATATTTTACTGCATTTCTAACGGTCTTGTTGTCTACCTCAAGTTCAATTGCCATTTTTCTCATGGATTTGGTTGGATCCTTTAGGATTTTGGATTTGAGAGCTTTAATAAAAGCTTTGGTACGTTTTTTGTTGTTTCCTCCACTTCCAGACTTTCTCGTAATAGTTTTGCTCATAGTCATTCTCTTCTTTCCATTATAAACAGTCTTTATGGACACTCCAACTATTTTTGAAATCTCCTTTGGTGTGACGAGTGCATTCAGCAAATCACACACTCTTTGACGTTTGCTTTCCTGATTACTCATATGGGCAAAAGTTTCTGAAAAGGTATGGATAATAGTGTTAGGTATGATTATGACATCAATATATGTTTGGTTTCAAAACAATTGACGTAGTGCCTGCTGAGAAAAAACAACTAAATGTTCATTGTAAATTTTGCTTCCCCACCCTGTAATAACAGTAATAACAATAGTAACAATAATAACAGTAATAACAACCCTCCCTCCCTCCCTTCCATTTATGTTGTATATATATTCAAATCCGTAGTTTTATATATATATATATATATATATATATATATATATATATATATATACACATATATACATACATACATACATACATACATATATATATATATATATATATATATATATATATATAATATATATATATATATATATATATTAATATTTATAACCATTTGCACTACATCATATCAAACCATATTTGCACTCTCCTTTTAAACACTTTATTATTCAAACTTATATGACTGTTTGTTTTACGTGTATGTGTATGTTTTATGCTGCTGACAACACTGAATTTCCCCATTGTGGGATCAATAAAGGATTATCTTATCTTATTTTATAATATAAAAATACACGGTAATACTTTATAATAAGTACACACAATGAAGCATTAGTTAAGCATTAACAAATACTGAATTCACTATTTATAAAACATACCTCTGACATGAATACTCATTAATATATGATTTATAAGCAAAGTTATAAATGTTTTACTAATCATTCATAATCATTCATCATTCAATCCTGCAGTTTGTTTGATAATTCCATGTGCTTTGTCTTTCCTTTGTTAGAGTAATTCAGACTTTTGTGAGTCTTTAAATCTCATTTGTAAATAAATGCTTTATATGGCATAGATCAGGGGTGTCAAACATGCGGCCCGGGGGCCAAAACCGGCCCGCCAAAGGGTCCAATCCAGCCCGCATGATTGAATTTGCAAAGTGCTAGTTAGGACATCAAACTCAAAAATAATATCATAATAACCTATAAATCAGGGGTGTCAAACTCATTTTAGTTCAGGGGCCATATTCAGCTAAATTTGATCTGAAGTGGGCCGGACTAGTAAAATAACATAATAACCTATAAATAATGACAACTCTAAATTTTTGTCTTTGTTTTAGTGTAAAAAAAACCCCTTAAATTATGAAAATACCTACTTTCATAAACTATCCAAAAAAAAAAAAAAAAAAAAAAATGGAAAAAACTGAAATTTAAATTAAAAACCATAAGAAAATTTGGTGCAATTTTAATAATATTATTCCTCAACATATCATTTCTACATGTGCATTATGGATCAGATCTACAAAGACACTAAACACTGAGGAACAGGCAGAAAAATGGTTCAAATTGTGCTTAATTTTCTTTAGACATTTCAGGTTGTTCACATTTTAGTGTTACAGGATAGTTTGGAAATGTAAATATTTTCAGAATTTAATGGGGTTTTTTTGCACTAAAACAAAGGGAAAAAAATAGGCTGTTAATTCTAGATTTTTTTTTGGCTTAATTGAAGATTTTTTTTAACTTAATTGAAGATTTTTTTTGGCTTAATTCAAGATTTTTTTGCTAAATTTGAGATTTTTTTTGGCTTAATTGAAGATTTTTTACTTAATTGAAGATTTTTTTTTGGCTTAATTCAAGAATTTTTCCTTAATTCAAGCAATTTTTTTTTTGTTTAATTCAATTCAAGAATGTGGAATTTTTGCACTTGGCAAAAACATCCCAGGGGCCAAACTGGACCCTTTGGTGGGCCGCATTTGGTCCCCCGGGCTGCATGTTTCACACTCCTGCTATAAATAATGACCACACCAATTTTTTTCTCTTTGATTTAGCACAAAAAACATTAAATCATGAAAATGTTTACATTAACAAATGATCCTTTAACAATAAAATGTGAATATCCTGAACAAATATGAGCAACCTTAAATGTCTAAAGAAAATTAAGTGCAATTTTAACAATTTCCTTCCTGTTCCTACTAAATGTTTTGTGCCTTTGTAGATCAGATCTGTAATGCATGTGTATAAATGATAAGTTGAGGCACAATATTGATAAAATTGTACTTATATTTCTTAACAAATTTCATTTTTTCAGGTTATTCACATCCTTTTTGTTTGGATAGTTTGTATCCTGGCCTGGGATGAATTAGTGAAATACAGAAATTACACTGAAGATATTAACAATCAAGGATGTCAAAATAATTTTTGTCCAATTCCATCTAAAGTGGGTCAGACCAGTGAAATACTATCATAATTAACTATAAATAATGAAAACCACAATTTTTTCTCTTTGTTTTAGTGTTAAAAAAAAAAAAAAGTAAAATTACACAAAAATGTTGATATTTACAGACTAGCCTTTTACAAAAAAAAAAAAAAAAAAAAAGAAAAACCTGAAGAAATATGAACAACCTGAAATGTCTGAAGAGATTTAAGAGTAATTGTACCAATATTCTGTCTGTTATTAAATGTTTTGGGTATTTGTAGATCCCCTGTGATCTGTACGTTGTAATGAACATGTAAAAATGAGAAGTAATGGCATAAATTGTTAAAAATTGCACTTTTTTTTCTTAATAAATTTCATTTTGGTCATGGTTTGTTCATGTTTTTCCACATTTTTTTAAAGGATAGTTTGTAGATGTAAAAATTTTGATAATATAATCTTACTTTTTTCACTCTAAAAACATAGAAATTAGACATAAACATTTTGAAAATGGATATTAATGTACTATTATGTTGTTATTTTAATGAACCGGCCCACTCCAGGTCATATTGGGCTTTATGTGAGTTTGACACCCCTGGCATAGATAGTCCACACTTTAGATGAGCTCACACCATAGACTTAATTAATGAGTAGTAAGTGCTTTATAACTACCTGAAATAATGAATTCCTGTATTAATAACTGTTTATAGGACATCTATCGGAAAATAAATGTGAGTTAGCATAAAATACACACTGACATATTGCCTAACCATTAGTACATGTCTGAATAGTGTATGTGCGAGTATAAATGCACATCATAACTGGTTTGTAAGTGATGCAATACTAAATGTTTAAACGCTGAATCCATCATTTCTAAAGTATGAAAATACAATTATTAAGCACAATGTAGATGAGCTGATGAATGATGAGTAAAACCATTATAACTGTGCTTATAAACCATATATTAATGAGTATTCATGTCAAAAATATGCTTTAGAAATGATGAATTCAGTATTTGTTAATCCATGACTAATGTTCTTATTAACCCTTTTATGCATGAATTATGAGAACCTTAGTCGACATTTTTTTCCTGAGTGTTTTTAGTCCGCTTTAGGCATGAAAAAACAATGTGATTGAAATTTTTTTTTTTTAAATAAACCTGTTTTTTATTAAGGTAGATTTGTTTCTTTATTGCTCTAACCATAAAAAATATTTTCAATCAAAAAAAAAAAAAAAAAATGCAATAAAAAACCCCCAAAACTTTTCAGTTAAAGAAAAAAAAGTGTTGAATGCAAAAAAAATATTTAATTTCCAAAAAATTGCACATGATCACTTTTTTTCTTTGACAGAATTTTTTTTTTTTTTTTTTTTTTTTGATTGAAAATATTTTTTATGGTTAGAGCAATAAAGAAACAAATGTACCTTCATAAAAAATAGGTTCAATAAAAAAATTCAATTTTTTTTTTTGAGTGAAGTGAAATTTTTTTTTTTTTTGTTTGGATTGAAAATATTTGTTTTTGGTTTGTACTTGTAGCATAGTAAATGTACTGTGGTTCAATCCACTACTAGAAAACAAAGTCAAATAAAGCAATTTTGGGTGACTTAACTGGTAAAATATTCAATAAAATAATCTGAAATATAATTAAAAGTAACAAAATAAGACAAATGCAAAAAATATTTAAGATCCAAAAAATTGCATTTGAACACTTTTTTTTTAACTTTGATTGAGTAGGGTTTTTTTTTAAGTGACTTTTTTTTAATTGAAATTTTTCTTTTTTTAGTTGATTTTTTTTTTTTTTTTGGTTAAAGCAATAAAGAAACAAATCTACCTTCATAATTTTTCGTGAAGTTCTAAAAATGTTCATTCTACTAGACACCATGTGTTTAATTTTTGAAGCAAAGAATGCAAATATCAGAAAGCGATCTACTGTGTGAAAACGATCAAATCACATTTTTAACATTTTTAACGCAGCTAATCTGACGTTTTCTCACATTTTATCATATTCCCAATTTTTATTAGCAATTGATTTCCACTCAAACATGTCACTGCAGATCAGGTTTATCAAGAACAGCAAAGTTACAGTAACGGTGTGAACGTCAGTGTATTATTATGGGATGGAGCATAAGCGTCCACTGTGTTGGCTGATATGGAACTAAAACAACAAAACCCATGAATATATAAGAGAACAGCTGGAGAAGAACTGTCCACTTTTCTTTGGACAAGTGGACAGTTAGAGAAAGAAAAGAGAAAAAAAAAAAAAAAAAAGAATAACTGTCCACTGGAGTGACCACTATGCATGAAAGGGTTAATGATGAGTAAAACATTTATAACTGTGCTGACAAACCATATATTAATGAGTATTCACGTCAGAAACATGCTTTATAAACGATGAATTCAGTATTTGTTAATCCATAACTAATGTTCTTATTAATGATGAGTAAAACATTTATAACTTTGCTTATAAATCATATATTAATGAGTATTTATGTCAGAAATATGCTTCATAAATCATGAATTCAGTATTTGTTAATCTATAATGTTCTTATTAATGAGTAAAACATTTATATCTGTGTTTATAAACCTTATTAATGAGTATTCATGTTAGAAATATGCTTTATAAATGATGAATTCAGTATTTGTTAATCCATAACTAATGTTCTTATTAATGAGTAAAACCAGTATATATGTGTTTATAAACCATATATTAATGAGTATTTATGTCAGAAATATGCTTTATAAATGATGAATTCAGTATTTGTTAATCCATAACTAATGTTCTTATTAATGATGAGTAAAACATTTATAACTTTGCTTATAAATCATATATTAATGAGTATTTATGTCAGAAATATGCTTCATAAATCATGAATTCAGTATTTGTTAATCTATAATGTTCTTATTAATGAGTAAAACATTTATATCTGTGTTTATAAACCTTATTAATGAGTATTCATCTCAGAAATATGCTTTATAAACGATGAATTCAATATTTACTAATCCATAACTAATGTTCTTATTAATGAGTAAAACCAGTATATCTGTGTTTATAAACCATATATTAATGAGTATTTATGTCAGAAATATGCTTTATAAATGATGAATTCAGTATTTGTTAATCCATAACTAATGTTCTTATTAATGAGTAAAACATTTATATCTGTTTATAAACTTTATTAATGAGTATTCATGTCAGAAATATGCTTTATAAACGATGAATTCAGTATTTGTTAATCTAGAACTAATGTTCTCATCAATGATGAGTAAAACCATTATATCTGTGCTTATAAATCATATATTAATGAGTATTTATGTCAGAAATGTGCTTTATAAATGATGAATTCAGTATTTGTTAATCCATAACTAATGTTCTTATTAATGATGAATAAAACCATTATAACTTTGCTTATAAAGCATATACTAATGAGTATTCATGTCAAAAATATGCTGTATAAATCATGAATTCAGTATTTGTTAATCTATAATGTTCTTATTAATGAGTAAAACATTTATATCTGTGCTTATAAACCTTATTAATGAGTATTCATCTCAGAAATATGCTTTATAAACGATGAATTCAATATTTACTAATCCATAACTAATGTTCTTATTAATGAGTAAAACCAGTATATATGTGTTTATAAACCATATATTAATGAGCATTCATGTTAGAAATATGCTTTATAAATGATGAATTCAGTATTTGTTAATCCATAACTAATGTTCTTATTAATGAGTAAAACATTTATATGTGTTTATAAACCTTATTAATGATTATTCATGTCAGAAATATGCTTTATAAACGATGAATTCAGTATTTGTTAATCTAGAACTAATGTTCTCATCAATGATGAGTAAAACCATTATATCTGTGCTTATAAATCATATATTAATGAGTATTTATGTCAGAAATATGCTTTAGAAATGATGAATTCAGTATTTGTTAATCTATAATGTTCTTATTAATGAGTAAAACATTTATATCTGTGCTTATAAACCTTATTAATGAGTATTCATGTTAGAAATATGCTTTATAAATGATGAATTCAGTATTTGTTAATCCATAACTAATGTTCTTATTAATGAGTAAAACCAGTATATCTGTGCTTATAAACCATATATTAATGAGCATTCATGTTAGAAATATGCTTTATAAATGATGAATTCAGTATTTGTTAATCCATAACTAATGTTCTTATTAATGAAGAGTAAAACCATTAAAACTTTGCTTATAAAGCATATATTAATGAGTATTTATTTCACAAATATGCTTTAGAAATGATGAATTCAGTATTTATTAATGCTTAACTAATGTTCTTACTAATGATGAGTAAAACATTTATACCTGTGCTTATAAACCATATGCTAATGAGTATTCATGTCAGAAACATGCTTTATAAATGATGAATTCAGTATTTATTAATGCTTAACTAATGCTTCATAGTGTGTACTTATTATAAAGTGTTACCAAATACGCTTCTTTCAATTTGCCACCCACACCTTCTTGTCTGTAAACTGTTCAACCAAAACAGCAAAACAAAGACCTACGGGGGGAACGTGTGACTGACATGACAACCCATGTCCGAGCAGACATCAAAAGCACAAGCTGTGACAGTAATAGCGGCCTTTTCTTCAGATGACCCTGTTACTTTTATGAGTTACGTCTCCCCTCACCTTGACAGAGTCACAGATGACTATTTCAGCTGAGACCCAGTTAGTGACACTGTCAGCGTATGTGAGCAGCTGCTGAAGGTAGCTGTCGGACGGAGGCCCCTCCAATACAGGCGTACCGCTGCCCTCTGCTGGCGGCGTGTGCTGAGACACATTCCTACAAGGGTGAGGAAATAAACCGACAAGACGAGGTCAATTTATAGGAAACTGAGTTCATTTTGGTATCTTTGGTGGCGGCTTTTAGACCCAAAAATAAAAGAGAAATTTCAACATATTTCCCCCCAGGATGTACCTAATGATGACTGAAGATAAATGCAAAAAAAAAAAAAAAAAAAAACTCTTTCTCTGAGCCAGGGGTGTCAAACTCTTTTTAGTTCAGTTCCACATCCAGCCTAATATGTTCTAAAGTGAGCCGGACCAGTAAAATAATATAAATAATAGGATAAGAACTTCTGAGTGAAAAAAGTAAATTCCGTAATGAAAATGTTTATCTATGAATTGTACTTGAACGTAACATAAACAAATATGAACCTGAAAATTCTTTAGTAAAATAAGTGCAATGTTAACAATATGACGCCTCAGTTTATCGTTTATGCATGTGACTCACGACTTAGAGATCACAGTGGATCTACAAATACACAAAAAATTAAATAACAGGACAAATATTATTAAAATTCCACATACTTCTCTTAAGACATTTCAGATATTCACATTTTTTGTTAAAGGCTAGACTGTAAATGTCAACATTTTTGTGTAATTTTACTTTTTTTTTGCATTAAAACAAAGAGACAAATTGACAGTTTTCATTATTTATAGGTTATTCTGATAGTATTTTACTGGTCTGACCCACTTTAGACTGAAATTACCTGAAATGGTTTGAACATCCTTGATTGTTAATATCTTCGGTGTAATTTTTGCATTTTACAAATTCATCCC
Organism: Sphaeramia orbicularis; assembly: GCF_902148855.1. NCBI lineage: Eukaryota > Metazoa > Chordata > Actinopteri > Kurtiformes > Apogonidae > Sphaeramia > Sphaeramia orbicularis. Next base: position 8,841,702 of record NC_043971.1, read on the forward strand.
AGGGGCTGGATTGGACCCTTTGGCGGGCCGGATTTGGCCCCTGGGCCGCATGTTTGACACCTGTGCTCTAAGCTATCCCAAAGTTAATGAATTTTTAATCAAATATTAGGGCCAAAAATACAAACCAAATTGGGCCATGAAAAAGTACTAAGGTGTCAGTGCATTTGATCTGGAAAACATGGCTAAAAATGGTCTTATATTGGTATTTATATATATGTATATATTCTTTGCATGGAGCCTATCCCAACTGCAGGGTCAGAAAACGAATAAAAAAATGAACACATATCCACTTTATTACAGAATTTTCTTTCCTGTACATATGTGATTTTACTTTTGGTTTTCAGGGTAATTTTTTTTTTTTTTAAATTCTTTTTTTTATTTTCATTGTGGGTTTGGTTCTTACACAGCTTGTTAAAAAAAAAAAAGAAAAATGCTAAGTGTGCCTCTGAATTCAGGGTTTTTTTCTTTTGTTGTTTTATTTTTGACAGGACAGTGACTTATTATATCTTTGTCAGATTTGTACTGCCTGAATTGTTGAGTTTGTCGCTGTTGTGCCATACTTTTCAATAATTAAAAAAAAAAAAAAAAAAAAAAAAAAAGGTCTTATATAGACTATAAATAAAGACAGTGTGTTAAATTTGATGATCCTAGTGGTTTTTCTAATCCAGACATGTGGGTGAATGAATGAATGTTTTGCATAAAAACCATGCCCAGCCCTTACACGGGCTTAGAAGGCACCAAAAATACAAACCAAAAATCAAACACCAGACAATAGGCACAATAGATATGAACAAAACAAAGTACTGACCTATTTAAACAAACACATCTGCCACTCTTTCCAGGCTTTACAAACAAATAATGCTAATTTATATACATTTGAACTAAACAACCATTTCATCTTATCATCAGTGCTCCAGAACAGATCAGGATTTCGGAAACACATATCATCAAACAAAGAGGCTCTCAGTTCATCATGTAGAGGACAATACAAAAGAAAATGTGATTCATTTTCCACTTTCCCCAAATCACACAGTCCACAAAGTCTGTTTTCTTCTAGGGTTTGGGTAAATCTCCCAGTTTCTAGGGAAGGATTCCTGTTTGCAACTGAACAATTAGGGACCTTTGGTTCCTGGTCAAATTTGCGTGATTCCATAACAAATGCCCACAAGACAACTGCCCACAACCTTAATGAAAAAAAGAGACAAATGCCGGCAATTTGTATTCAGTTGTTAAGCAACATACATTGTTACTTTAATTTGAATTAATCAATACTAATAAAACACTGAAGTTTTTCAAAGGTGATGGTGATTGATCTCAGTATTTACATAATTCTTAGAGGTTTCTTAAAAAAAATGTCTGAAAAACAAAATCCTACAAACAATTTTCTCTTTGATTTATTATCTATTCATTAATTAATTAATTCATTCATTCATTCACTGAACCTGCTTCATCCTCACTAGGGTCATGGGGGTCGCTTGGAGCCTATCCCAGCTACTTATGGGTGAAGGCGGGGTACACCCTGGACATTTCGCCAGTTCATCGCGGGGCTTATCTAATAAAGGCTTAATTCAGATCCTGTATCAATAATGTTACAATGACATAACTATTTGGACTATTGTTGCTTAACAACTGAATACTGATTACATATGTAGATATCTGCAGTACAGACGTACTTAAAATGTCTGCAAGATGGATGCCCATTGGCCCCTCCCATGACTTTTGATTGGATTTAAATCCCACCGCTACTTCATGCAAACCACTTTTAACTTGGATTGCTCAGTTGGCCCCTGCTCACTCATGTATGAAAACCTGGGTCTGTAAATTGGGACAAATATCCACCAATCCCCTACCTACTGACGTCCATAAAAGAAAAGTCCAAAAATGACCAATGCAGAACTGGGGGTAATTTTTCAAAATGTATAGTGTTTTTTGATGCACTCTGTATAACAAATAAGTAAAGACTGTACAATACTGCACTCACTTGTTTGGGGTCAAAACATTATCTGTGACTCCTTGTATCCTGGAATTGAGAAAATGCACTGGATGGCATCCTTGGAAAATCTCCTGCAGGAAAAACAAAAAAACCCCAGAAATGTTACATCAGGAGTAAAGACACCAGTCATTATTGTTTGGTCTATTGCAGCTTTCTGTCTATTTCTAGTATATTTCTATATATACTTTCTATTTCTAGTATATTTCTATATATACTTTCTATTTCTAGTATATTTCTATATATACTTTCTATTTCTAGTATATTTCTATATATACTTTCTATTTCTAGTATATTTCTATATATACTTTCTATTTCTAGTATATTTCTAAATATACTTTCTTTCTATTTCTAGCATATTTCTCTATATACTTTCTATTTCTAGCATATTTCTATATATACTTTCTATTTCTAGTATATTTCTATATATACTTTCTATTTCTAGTATATTTCTATATATACTTTCTTTCTATTTCTAGTATATTTCTCTATATACTTTCTATTTCTAGCATATTTCTCTATATACTTTCTATTTCTAGCATATTTCTATATATACTTTCTATTTCTAGTATATTTCTATATATACTTTCTATTTCTAGTATATTTCTATATATACTTTCTATTTCTAGTATATTTCTATATATACTTTCTTTCTATTTCTAGCATATTTCTCTATATACTTTCTATTTCTAGCATATTTCTATATATACTTTCTATTTCTAGTATATTTCTATATATACTTTCTATTTCTAGCATATTTCTATATATACTTTCTTTCTATTTGTAGTATATTTCTCTATATACTTTTTCTATTTCTAGCATATTTCTATATATACTTTCTATTTCTAGTATATTTCTCCATATACTTTCTATTTCTAGCATATTTCTATATATACTTTCTATTTCTAGTATATTTCTATATATACTTTCTATTTCTAGCATATTTCTATATATACTTTCTTTCTATTTCTAGTATATTTCTCTATATACTTTTTCTATTTCTAGCATATTTCTATATATACTTTCTATTTCTAGCATATTTCTATATATACTTTCTATTTCTAGTATATTTCTATATGTAATTTCTATTTCTAGTATATTTCTATATATACTTTCTATTTCTAGTATATTTCTATATATACTTTCTATTTCTAGTATATTTCTAAATATACTTTCTTTCTATTTCTAGTATATTTCTCTATATACTTTCTTTCTATTTCTAGTATATTTCTAAATATACTTTCAATTTCTAGTACATTTCTATATATACTTTCTATTTCTAGTATATTTCTATATATTCTTTCTATTTCTAGTATATTTCTATATATACTTTCTATTTCTAGTATATTTCTAAATATACTTTCTTTCTATTTCCAGCATATTTCTATATATACTTACTTTCTATTTCTAGTATATTTCTCTATATACTTTCTTTCTATTTCTAGTATATTTCTCTATATACTTTCTTTCTATTTCTAGTATATTTCTCTATATACTTTTTCTATTTCTAGCATATTTCTATATATACTTTCTATTTCTAGTATATTTCTCCATATACTTTCTATTTCTAGCATATTTCTATATATACTTTCTATTTCTAGTATATTTCTATATATACTTTCTATTTCTAGCATATTTCTATATATACTTTCTTTCTATTTCTAGTATATTTCTCTATATACTTTTTCTATTTCTAGCATATTTCTATATATACTTTCTATTTCTAGCATATTTCTATATATACTTTCTATTTCTAGCATATTTCTATATATACTTTCTATTTCTAGTATATTTCTATATGTAATTTCTATTTCTAGTATATTTCTATATATACTTTCTATTTCTAGTATATTTCTAAATATACTTTCTTTCTATTTCTAGTATATTTCTCTATATACTTTCTTTCTATTTCTAGTATATTTCTAAATATACTTTCAATTTCTAGTATATTTCTATATATTCTTTCTATTTCTAGTATATTTCTATATATACTTTCTATTTCTAGTATATTTCTAAATATACTTTCTTTCTATTTCTAGTATATTTCTCTATATACTTTCTTTCTATTTCTAGTATATTTCTAAATATACTTTCTATTTCCAGCATATTTCTATATATACTTACTTTCTATTTCTAGTATATTTCTCTATATACTTTCTTTCTATTTCTAGTATATTTCTCTATATACTTTCTTTCTATTTCTAGTATATTTCTCTATATACTTTTTCTATTTCTAGCATATTTCTATATATACTTTCTATTTCTAGTATATTTCTCCATATACTTTCTATTTCTAGCATATTTCTATATATACTTTCTATTTCTAGTATATTTCTATATATACTTTCTATTTCTAGCATATTTCTATATATACTTTCTTTCTATTTCTAGTATATTTCTCTATATACTTTTTCTATTTCTAGCATATTTCTATATATACTTTCTATTTCTAGCATATTTCTATATATACTTTCTATTTCTAGCATATTTCTATATATACTTTCTATTTCTAGTATATTTCTATATGTAATTTCTATTTCTAGTATATTTCTATATATACTTTCTATTTCTAGTATATTTCTAAATATACTTTCAATTTCTAGTATATTTCTATATATTCTTTCTATTTCTAGTATATTTCTATATATACTTTCTATTTCTAGTATATTTCTAAATATACTTTCTTTCTATTTCTAGTATATTTCTCTATATACTTTCTTTCTATTTCTAGTATATTTCTAAATATACTTTCTTTCTATTTCCAGCATATTTCTATATATACTTTCTATTTCTAGTATATTTCTCCATATACTTTCTATTTCTAGCATATTTCTATATATACTTTCTATTTCTAGTATATTTCTAAATATACTTTCAATTTCTAGTATATTTCTATATATTCTTTCTATTTCTAGTATATTTCTATATATACTTTCTATTTCTAGTATATTTCTAAATATACTTTCTTTCTATTTCTAGTATATTTCTCTATATACTTTCTTTCTATTTCTAGTATATTTCTAAATATACTTTCTTTCTATTTCCAGCATATTTCTATATATACTTTCTATTTCTAGTATATTTCTCCATATACTTTCTATTTCTAGCATATTTCTATATATACTTTCTATTTCTAGTATATTTCTATATATACTTTCTATTTCTAGCATATTTCTATATATACTTTCTTTCTATTTCTAGTATATTTCTCTATATACTTTTTCTATTTCTAGCATATTTCTATATATACTTTCTATTTCTAGCATATTTCTATATATACTTTCTATTTCTAGTATATTTCTATATGTAATTTCTATTTCTAGTATATTTCTATATGTAATTTCTATTTCTAGTATATTTCTATATATACTTTCTATTTCTAGTATATTTCTAAATATACTTTCTTTCTATTTCTAGTATATTTCTCTATATACTTTCTTTCTATTTCTAGTATATTTCTAAATATACTTTCAATTTCTAGTATATTTCTATATATTCTTTCTATTTCTAGTATATTTCTATATATACTTTCTATTTCTAGTATATTTCTAAATATACTTTCTTTCTATTTCTAGTATATTTCTCTATATACTTTCTTTCTATTTCTAGTATATTTCTAAATATACTTTCTTTCTATTTCCAGCATATTTCTATATATACTTACTTTCTATTTCTAGTATATTTCTCTATATACTTTCTTTCTATTTCTAGTATATTTCTCTACATACTTTCTTTCTATTTCTAGTATATTTCTCTATATACTTTCTATTTCTGGTATATTTCTCTATATACTTTCTATTTCTGGTATATTTCTCTATATACTTTCTATTTCTGGTATATTTCTCTATATACTTTCTTTCTATTTCCAGTATATTTCTCTATATACTTTCTATTTCTAGTATATTTCTATATATACTTTCTTTCTATTTCTAGTATATTTCTATATATACTTTCTTTCTGTTTCTAGTATATTTCTCTATATACTTTCTTTCTGTTTCTAGTATATTTCTCTATATACTTTCTTTCTATTTCTAGTATATTTCTATATATACTTTCTTTCTGTTTCTAGTATATTTCTCTATATACTTTCTTTCTGTTTCTAGTATATTTCTCTATATACTTTCTTTCTATTTCTAGTATATTTCTATATATACTTTCTTTCTGTTTCTAGTATATTTCTCTATATACTTTCTTTCTGTTTCTAGTATATTTCTCTATATACCTTCTTTCTATTTCTAGTACATTTCTATATATACTTTCTTTCTATTTCTAGTATATTTCTATATATACTTTCTTTCTGTTTCTAGTATATTTCTCTATATACTTTCTTTCTGTTTCTAGTATATTTCTATATATACTTTCTATTTCTAGTATATTTCTATATATACTTTCTTTCTATTTCTAGTATATTTCTATATATACTTTCTTTCTATTTCTAGTATATTTCTATATATTCTTTCTATTTCTAGTATATTTCTATATATACTTTCTATTTCTAGTATATTTCTATATATACTTTCTTTCTATTTCTAGTATATTTCTATATATACTTTCTATTTCTAGTATATTTCTATATATTCTTTCTATTTCTAGTATATTTCTATATATACTTTCTATTTCTAGTATATTTCTATATATACTTTCTATTTCTAGTATATTTCTATATATACTTTCTATTTCTAGTATATTTCTATATATACTTTCTATTTCTAGTATATTTCTATATATACTTTCTATTTCTAGCATATTTCTATATATACTTTCTTTCTATTTCTAGTATATTTCTATATATACTTTCTTTCTATTTCTAGTATATTTCTATATATACTTTCTTTCTATTTCTAGTATATTTCTATATATACTTTCTTTCTATTTCTAGTATATTTCTATATATACTTTCTATTTCTAGTATATTTCTATATATACTTTCTATTTCTAGTATATTTCTATATATACTTTCTATTTCTAGTATATTTCTATATATACTTACTTTCTATTTCTAGTATATTTCTATATATACTTTCTATTTCTAGTATATTTCTATATATACTTTCTATTTCTAGTATATTTCTATATATACTTTCTATTTCTAGTATATTTCTATATATTCTTTCTATTTCTAGTATATTTCTATATATACTTTCTATTTCTAGTATATTTCTATATATACTTTCTTTTTATTTCTGGCATATTTCTATATACACTTTCTTTCCATTTCGGTCATAAACATATTTTCATTATACATTTTACTGTCCATATTACTGAACAATTCCATTTTACTTTGCATATTACAGTTTATTTTCACACCTTACTGTATTTTTACCATTTCTGTTTTTTATACTTCTAATTGATCACGTCTGGTGTGTTTGCTCTTGTATTCTATGTTGATCTTATATTCTACTTTTGCTGTCTGTCACACTGCTGCTGCACTGCAATTTCCCAGTTTGGGATCAATAAAGTCTAGCTGTCGATCTATAAATGGAATCATGGAGGCATATCGCCCTCTAGTGGTAGTAAGACGTAACAGTCATGTGAGCTGTATGTACACTGCAAAAAAGGTGTCTAAAAAACAAGAAAAAACACTAAATCTGAGGAAAAAACATATTCAAAACAAATGAAATATCTATTCATGCAGCCAGATAATTTCCCTAGACAAGATTTCTTGAATTAAGATAGTTAAATTTAGAAATAAGCACATCTGCAGATGTATGAATACTTAAAATAAGAAACTAACTCTTAAAACATGTATTGCAATTACTTTTTTATCCATTTGTCTACTTCTTTGTATTTTATGCATTGTCTGTTTTATCCTCTACTGCACAGTGTCCTTGGGTGTCCTGAAAGGTGCTTGTAAATAAAATATATTGTTATTATTATTAAATTATCTAACATTTCTAAATCTAATGTCTTTTTTTTTTTATCTTTTAAGAACCACATAATTTGCAGTGTAGGATGTTTACCTGCTCCAGAAGGGTGAGCTGCTGGGCGATGAACTGTGCGCTGTATTCGTTTTTACTGAAAGGCAGTCGTTCTTCACTGTGGAGGCAGACGTTGGACAGATCGTCCAACAGGGAGCTGTAGCAAGGCATGGGCAGAGCTGCAGCGATGGAGAAGGCCTTTTCTTTGGGCAGAGACGGGGACGGCTCCACAACTCTGGACACCCTCCACTAAAGGCAGAAAGTATAAAATCATACTGTGAATTAAAACATATTTCTTATTTCACTGGTGTTTGTTAATATTACTGCACTGACTAGAGGTGCAATACTAATTTTATTGTACACACAACGACAGTAAAGGCTATGGTATGGTATTCTATTCTATTCAAGGTGCTTGCTCTTTTTCCAAATAAAAATTTCAGACTTTTTCAAAACTGTTATTTTTTTCCCCTCACACCTTGACTTTATGTTCTTTTATGCTTGTGTGCCTACTTTTTCGGTTGATATGTACCTGTTGTGTGTATTAGTAAAGTTAATTTTAATAAATGCATGAATGAATGAATGTATAGTTCACAGTATATTATGTTTAACTGACAGAAACATTTTCAAAACAGATGAAAATCACAAAATTACATAGATATCACACAAACAAGTTTTACTAGAATCATTCCAGTACTGACCAGTTAATGAAATCAAAGTTTGTTTGTTTTTTTGGATCTTTTCCTTGTGTGTTTATTATATTACACGATTATTTGCCTTTGAGCAAACTCTAAAACTCACCTATGAGGGAACCTTTTTCCATATTTTTACAAAAAATTCAAGACTTTTCAAGGACTGGAAAACAGTGTTTCAAAATTCCATACTTTTCAAGACCTCCACAAGCACCCTGTCTATTCTATTGTGTCTGGTGCTCTTTAACAGAAGCTAAAACACTGTCTAGTAACTGCAGTTTGCATCTTAGTGTGTGTTGTGTTTCTGCTCTGCATATTCACTCACATCATGTTCTGAGTTAGAATATGTTAAATCATCTGGAGGAGAAGGAGGAGGAGGAGGAGGAGAAGAAGGAGGAGAAGAAGAAGAAGAAAAAGAAGAAGGAGGAGGAGGAGAAGGAGGAGAAGAAGAAGAAGAAGAAGGAGGAGGAGAAGGAGGAGGAGGAGAAGAAGGAGGAGAAGAAGAAGAAGAAAAAGAAGAAGGAGGAGGAGGAGGAGGAGAAGAAGAGGAAGAAGAAAAAAGAAGAAGGAGGGAGGGGAGAAGAGGAGAAGAAGAAGAAGAAGAAGGAGGAGGAGAAGGAGGAGGAGGAGAAGAAGGAGGAGAAGAAGAAGAAGAAAAAGAAGAAGGAGGAGGAGAAGGAGAAGAAGGAGGAGGAGGAGGAGAAGAAGGAGGAGGAGGAGAAGGAGGAGGAGAAGGAGAAGGAGGAGGAGGGAGGAGAAGAAGAAGAAGAAGAAAAAGAAGAAGGAGGAGGAGGAGAAGGAGGAGAAAAAGAAGAAAAAGAAGAAGAAGAAGAAGAAGGAGGAGGAGGAGAAGGAGGAGAAGAAGGAGAAGAAGGAGGAGGAGAAGAAGAAGGAGGAGGAGGAGAAGGAGGAGGAAAAAGAAGGAGGAGGAGGAGAAGGAGGAGAAAAAGAAGAAGAAGAAGAAGAAGGAGGAGGAGGAGGAGGAGGAGGAGGAGGAGGAGAAGGAGGAGAAGAAGGAGAAGAAGGAGGAGGAGAAGAAGAAGGAGGAGGAGGAGAAGAAGGAGGAGAAGAAGACAAAGAAGAAGGAGGAGGAGAAGAAGAAGAAGAAGAAGGAGGAGGAGGAGGAGAAGAAGAAGACGAAGAAGGAGGAGGAGGAGAAGGAGAAGAAGGAGAAGAAGAAGAAGAAGAAGAATGCATTTATAAAGCACTTGTCATTCGGCAGAATCTCAAAGTGCCACAGAGAGAAGGAATAACAATCACCTTCTTTCCGAGATCTTCCGTAGAAGAATGCAGACACAAAGACTCCTCCTCTTCCTCAAAACTGATCTGACTTCCTCTTCCTTGGCTCCACATCATATTTGCAGGAATGTGGAGAACGGCGAGAAGAGCCTCCCCTCGACTGTCGACGGGAATCACCTAAAAAAACAAAAAAACAAACAAAATGAAAGTGCATTTAATCAGATCATCTGTTTCATTTAGCTGGAACAGATGAAGTTCCAAAGCTTATAGCTGAAGAACCACAAGGGCAGAAGTAATCAATAACAGCTCAGTGGAAAAGTAGTAACCTCTAGTTTAACCCTTACCGGTCTGAGTCCATTTTGACCGTTTTTCAGTACTTTTGATTTTGCCTTTATAAACTATTAGGCCTGTGACGGTACACCAGATTTTCAGTTCGGTACGTTTTCGGTTTTCAAAGCCACGGTTCATTTTTTTTTCGGTTCGGTAAAGGAAATTATTATTATTAATTACAGAATTTTACTTTTTTCACTCAAAAAACACAGAGAAAACTTTAGAAATGATATTATTTATAAGTTCTTATCCTATTATTTACATTATTTTACTGGTCCGGCCCACTTTATTTCATATTAGGCTGAATGTGGCCCTGAACTCAAATGTGTCTGACACCCCTGATCTAAGCTGTCTAACAACGTATGGCATGTCTATACTGACAAAAGTTTTACTGTTTAAACTTTAATGTAAAGTGTTCCATAATGAGAGGTGAACAGTTTATGCACAACATTGTGAATAAAAGTCAAATTTTAGGATATAAGTGTCATTATTTTATCCTGCTTTTAATTTATGTGACTTTTTTCCATAATTAGGATATGGGGGAAGTCTGTTTGGTAACACTTTATTTGAAAGACTAGTTTATAATGCATTAAGCGCACATTCATAAGACATTATAATGCATTATAAAAGTCATTATAACAGTTTATGATCATGTACAACAACTCATACCAAGGTTAATAAAGTATTATAAGTGTAGACATAATGTATCATAAATTCTGCTTTCATGTTTTATACCTCCATACCAAAGTGACAACAGTGTTTGAAGGAAGAATCTGAAGTCCTGGGTTACAGAACACATAATAACTAGGCCTGTAACGGTACACAAAATTTTCAATTCGGTACGTTTTCGGTTTTGAAAGCCACGGTTCGTTTTTTTTTTTTTTTCGGTTTGGTACGGGAAGAAAGAAAACCCCTCAAAATGTCTTTAATACATTTATGAATTTTTGAACATTTTTCCCCCAATTTTTGGACACAATAGAATATAGAAAAACAGGAATAATATAATTCTGCTGCTATAAATCAAATAGAAAATAAAATAAATTATTAATATTACTAAATGTATTTTAAACATTAGTATTGCACTTTTCCCTGACAGGTAGTTTCGAACAAACAACAAAAATCTAATCCCAGTTCTGTCAGTTCACATTCTGTAGAAAAATATCAACAAAAAAAATTCTGCATGAAGTGCAACATTAACAGGAGGGTAAACTGGTATTCTGTTGAAACAAACTGAAGAGAAACACTGACAACAAACTGAACCAAATTATTTATTTTAGGACAGAGAACAAACTGTTTAGGACACTGTGTGTGTGTGTGTGTGTGTGTGTGTGTGCGCAAGGTGTGATTTGTCTGGGGGATGGTTGGTTTGTTGTTTTTTTTTTTTTTTTGGTCACAGCCGGGGGGGGGGGTGGGGGGGTGCGGTCCGGTCCATAACTAACATAACTAACGCTGGCGTGAAACGAAAGTGAAACTATTTTTATATACTTTCAACGTCCAACTCCGAGTTCTATTCCTCTGTTATACAGCGTGTGTGTGAGAGAGACACAGACGGAACGAGTGTCAGTGTTTTAGAACTACCGTAGATCAAAGGGTCCACACAACGTCCGTCTTATCAACCGTCTCTTTCCTCGTTGTTGTCTTTCACCTGAACCTGAACTGATCCAAACTGGACTGGACTGATGGTGGAGGGTCTGCAGTCTCTTCCTTCCAGGCTCGCATCATATTGTTGTTTTTTTTTTAACCGTATATCAGCTGCTATTTCGTATTTCATGTCAATGTGTGCGTTCTTCAATATGTCCGTGTGAAACTTGCACGGATTTAAAGTTCCGCATCAAACAATGTCTTTCGTTCCTTTTTCTTTTTGTCAACATACTGTGCCGTTTGGGTACAGCTGTGTACCGAACCGAACAGGTGTGTACTGAAACGGTTCGGTACGTGTACCGTTACAGGCCTAATTATAACCATCATAACTCTAGCCAGTTAAAACGACACAGAGAACTGCTCTGACACGTAGTTTCTGAAACTGAATAATGCCTTATCAACATCAATAATAAGTTACAGGAGGACTTTAAGAGCTTTTAGTGAAGTGACAACACTGTAAGGTTATTAGCAACTGTATGATATTATAACACAAGTATGATGACGTATGAGCGGTAACACACTATGAAGCATTAACAAATACTGAATTCATCATTTCTAAAGCCTATTTCTGACATGCATACTCATCAATATATGGTTTATAAGCACAGTTATAATGTTTTACTCATCATTCATCAGCTCATCTACATTGTGCTTAATGATTGTATTTTCATACTTTATAAATTATGGATTCAGCGTTTAAAAATTTTGTATTGCATCACTTACAAACCAGTTTTGATGTGCATTTATGCTCGCACATACACTATTCAGACATGTACTAATGGTGAGTGAATATGTTATGTCACATCTGTCTCCAGATGTTAGTCTGCTTTTGTCTGTCTTGTTCATCTTGTCTGTCATTTCCTGTTTTATTTTGTTAAGTTATCCTTGTGTGTCATGTCTGGTGTCTTTGCTTCCTGTCCCTAATCTGTGTCACCTGTGTGATTACCTGTCCCTGCCCTGATTTGTTCCACCTGTGTCTCATAGTCTTCCCATGTTTTAAGGTTTCAATTACTATGAATAAAATATTTTTCTTCCATCATTCTTGGTTTTATTGGATTGTTAAAAAGTTCCAGTTTTTTTGTGTCACCCTGTACTTTATTTTCTGATATGAGCTCAAAATGGTCCCACACAGCGGAAACCTTTCTTTTGGCTTGAGGCTGCTCCATAATTCTTGATGAATTTGACGATGAACCGTGAAAGATCAGAGATTCTTTTGGCAGATGCATCCCGTTGACAGATGCGCTTCCTTATAAACACAGTTTGGCGTGTCAGTGTCACTTTGAAACAGTTCCTGTATCGGCCACGTGACTTTCTCAAAGCGATACGCGCACCGACACGGGGTTTTGTTCTATGAGCTCGACACATGCGCCGACGGGATCGGTGTTGCCGGACCCATCACTAGTGTGTACTTATTATAAAGTGTTACCCGTATGAGCAGTATCTACTGGCTCTAAATAAAGTGTCAGTCAAAAATTATACATCCAAATAACTCTATTTTGCAAAAAACAAAACATTAGAAGAACAGAGACAGTAAATAAAAGTGTTACATGTTGCTTTGTACATAAATAAAAAATAATGTGGCAGCTCTAAATCTTTGTTAATTCAAACACATACTTTTTTTTTTTTTAATAAATATGAGTAACCCAGGACTTGAGATTCTTCCTTCAAACACTGCTGTCACTTTGGTATGGAGGTATAAAACATTATGAAAGCTGAATTTATAATACATTATGCCTACACTTATAATACTTTACTAACCTTGGTATAAGTTGTTGTACATGATCATAAACTGTTGTAATGACTTTTATAATGCAGTATAAATGCATTATGAATGTGCACTTAACGCATTATAAACTAGACCTTCAAATAAAGTGTTACCGTATGTTTTTAAGTAAATAAGTAAAAATTTATGCCAAATTTGCAGAAACTTTTGAAGAAACTAACCTCAATATACCCGAGAGATTTTCTGTTCCTGAAAGTGGGATAGAATTTTAAAACCTAACGCCTCTAGCCACGGCTGATGCTGGCACAGAATCATAAAAGTGATGACGTAAAAGTCTGCTGATATTTACAAAAGCAGTCAGCTGACCTGTCCTCTAGTAAGATGTTAGAGTGACTCCACTTGATTTCTAAATGAAAAAATCTGACTCAATACACCCAGTGTCTGATGCATCTTTAAAACAATTGCATCAGTTGACACACATGATGATACATCTGATAAAATAAGAAAAAGTGGAGGAGCAAACAGAAGATGAACAGTACTGATAGAATGAGCTTCAAAGGCCACAACAGTCACACAGAATGAAGCATACAACCTTCAAGGGCACCACATATTTCCGACCCTGAATTGAATTTAACCCATGAAGACCCAAACAGCCACTGGTGACTAAAAAAATCTACTGATATAAACTGTTTAATAAGAGTTGATCCACTAATCCTATCAATATATGTAAATAATTAGTGTAAAATACAGTTATTTATCTTTTCATGGTCATCAGACGTTCAGAGGCTCTGTAGTTACCGTGGAAACACCATCATCTTCTACAACATTGATTCACCAGTAAAACCCATGGAGTTGGATCAATGACAGTGGATGGACACACTTGTTTTTATGTTCAGTTATTGATATATTTGCTGATAAAAGCCACTTTTTCTTCAGTTTTCTCTCTTTTTGATATAATAACCCTCAACTTTAATCTGAGTTTTTATGAACATCTGCACAATCACGAAATTAACCCTTTCATGCATGAATTATGAGAACCTTAATCAAGATGTTTTTCCTGAGTTTTTATTCCTCTTTAGGCATGAAAAAAAGCAATGCGATTGAAAATTTTTTTTATGAACCTATTTTTCATGGAGTTACAAAAATGTCCACTCAGCTAGACACCATGCTTTTAATTTATGAAACAAAGATACATGTATTTACTGATATACTGAGTGAAAACTATGACATACATTTTTTTTTAATGCTGCTAATCTGATGTTTTGTCACATTTTAACACACTCTAATATTAGTTATTACTCACTTTATGGAGGTAACCTTTTGTTTAAGAAAAACTGTTAATTACAGTCTAATATCAATAACAAGCTATTGATTTACACTCAAATATGTTAGTGCAGATCAGGTTTATCAAGAACAGCAAAGTTACAGCAATGGTATGAATTGTAGTGTATGGGATGATGCATCAGGCGTCCACTGTGTTGGCTGATATGAAACTAAAACAATAAAATCCATGAATATATAAGAGAACAGCTTTGAATAGCTGTCCACTGTAGTGACCAGTATGCATGAAAGGGTTAAATATAGGAAAATACCCAATTTTCACTTAAAATACAGTAGATAATATTATGACAAGTGGTTCCAGGTACAACAAACCCCACCCCTTGCACGTATTGTAGCTTATTTTGGCATCGATCCAGCTGATGTCATCATGTCTATGTGTGTGCTGATGTCAGCATATCAATTGCCTCTATGTGCCAAGTTTGAACTAAATTGAAAAAAAAAAAGAAGTTTTATACACAATAGAAATTTTGCCCATTTTAAGTAAATAGAGAAAAAAAAAAAGATTTTAAAAATTCATAAAAAAAATTAGAATTTTGACCTACTTTTCCCAAAACATAACCAAATCTATTCTGTGTCACTGGCAATCCATAACCAAATTTGGTATGAATTCAACCAATAGTTTTGCTGCTAAAGACATTTGAAATTTTGCCCAATATAGGTAAATGGGGGAAAAAAAGATTTTAGAAATTCATAAAAAATTGTAATTTGACCTGCTTTTCCCGAAATGTAATGGGATCTATTCTGGGTCACTGGCAATCTATAAACCAAATGTGGTATGAATTCAACCAGTAGTTTTGCTGCTAGAGTGTTAACAAACAAACAAACTGAACCAAAAAACAACATCCCTTACTTCCCCTTCAGGGGGCGGGGTAAGAAAGTTTAAATAGGTAGTTAAAAACGCTTGTTCTTACATTTAATATAATAAACATTGAATTTTCTGTGAGTTTTCATGAGCATGTAAATTAAATACAGAAAATTAAATATAAGAAAATATAAGAAATATAAGAAAATATGACTGACAGTGAAAAATGCAAAATTTGATAATAAATGACAATAAATCACTTAAGAAAGGTTAAACAGAGAGAAAAATTCACTTGGGAACTGACCCTAAATTAGCACTGGGTCTTTATGGATGTATTTGTTTTGTTACCTGGGTGTTGAGGAAGTTTTCTAATGTATCCACGAGGCTGGATTTCGGTGTAAAGTCCACTGATTTACAGTCCGTTAACCAGAACTGGAGCAGATCCAAACTGCGATGAAACACCTTTAAACTGTCTCCTGACATGTCTGGACCTTCTCTGACAGGAAGAACAAACAGCACAGTCACATAATTAGAGGACAATCTTTCAAACCGCTGTCATGCTTTGGATTATTTATTTATTTTTTATACATTGAGTAAGTCACGGGTGTCAAACTCAGTTAAGTTCAGGGGCCAAATTCTCCCAATATGATCTAAAGTGGGCCGGACCGGTAAAATAATAACATAATAACCTATAAATAATGTCAAGTCTAAGTGTTTCTCTATGTTTTAAAGTGAAAAAAGAAAATTACATGATGAAAATGTTGACATCTGAAAACTATCCTTTAAAAAATATGAATAAACATAAAAAAACTGAAATGTATTACTTGAAATAAGTAAACAGTCATTGTGCAGTTAAGAGTAGTCAGTGTCTTAGTATTTTTTTTAAGTTAGTATTTACACACGTGCATTACAAATACACAAAACATTTAGTAAAAGGTATAATATTAGCATTATTTATTCAGTTCAATTAAAAAAAACTTTATTTGATCCCAGGGGGCAATTCAAAGGCACATGTAAGCAGTATGATTGTATAACGCTTTTATATAACCCAAAGAAATCTACAAAAATAAAAATAAGTATGAAAGGAGGAAAAAAAAAAAAAAAAAAAAAAAAAAAAAAAAATAATAATAAGAGCAACTATGCAGAAAAAAGTAGTCGGGGGTGTTAAACTCATTTTAGTTCAGGGGCCACATCCTCCTAATATGATCTGAAGTGTAAATAATACATAATAACCTATAAATAATGTAAACTCCAAACGTTTCTCTATGTTTTAGAATGAAAAAAGTAAAATTACATTATGAAAATTTTTACACCTGAAAACTATCTGTAAAAAAAAAAAGAATAATCTGAAAAAAACCCTGATATTTAGTAAGAAAAATAAGTGCAATTTTAACAACATTATGCCTCAGTTTATCATTTACACATGTACATTACAACTTACGGATCATAGTGGATCTACAAAACATTTAAGAACAGGCACAATATCATTAAAATTGCACTTACTTCTCTTAAAGACATTTCAGTTTGTTCATACAGGGGTTGGACAAAATAATGGAAAGACCTTAAAAAATCAACAAAATATAATTTAATATGGTGTAGGTCCGCCTTTTGCGGCAATTACAGTCTCAATTCTCCGAGGTATTGATTCATACAACTTGTGAATTGTTTCCAAAGGAATTTTAAGCCATTCTTCAGTTAGAATACCCTCCAACTCTTTTAGAGACGATGGTGGTGGAAATCGCGTCTTACTTGAATCTCTAAAACTGACCATAAATGCTCAATAATGTTGAGGTCTGGGGACTGTGCCGGCCATACGAGATGCTCAACTTCATTAGAATGTTCCTCATGCCATTCTTTAACAATTCTAGCTGTATGGATTGGGGCATTATCATCTTGAGGTGAAGGTGTTTCCATTATTTTGTCCAACCCCCGTATTTGTTCAGGTTATTCACCGTTTTGTGAAAGGACAGTTTATAAATGTAAACATTGTCATAATGTAATTTAATATTTACTGGTCCGAACCCATTTGAGATCAAACTGAACTGAATGTTGCCCCTGAACTAAAATAATATCTTTCTCAATATCTTAAGTGTAATTTTTGCATTTCACAAATCATCCACGGGCTGAACGGACCCTTTGGAAAATTTAGAGTTGTCGTTATTTATAGCAGGGGTTCTCAAACTTTTTCACTAGAAAAACACTTGGAAATTAAATTTTAATTCTTCTATTTAAAAACAAAAATCAATTAACCACTGATTTTTCTTTTGTTTCTGAAAAGAAAATCCAATTACCAAAGATACACTGACCGTTTGCATAGACAAATCAATACAAGTCTACTCTGAGGCTTATTTAGGCTACGTTTGATTCACTTTTAATTTAGAAAACAATTACCTGTACTTGTAACTTCGCTTTGGAAGTCAGATGAGGGTGATGTGAGAATACTGATATAATTTGACTATTTATGACATCCTCTCACGGACCACACCTCAAGTATCACTGATTATAGGTTATTATAGTATTATGACAACGGTCCGACCCATTTGATATCACATTGGGCTGTATGTGGAACCTTGATTATTCATCCCATGGGCTGAATTGGACCCTTTGGCGGGCTGGTTTTGGCCCACAGGCCATATGTTTGACACCCGTAGATGAAGTGAAGAAGAGCTCTGAGCTTATATAATGTATACCTTATGGCGCTGATGAACTTCTCCATTACAAACTGCAGTAACTGCTCAGGAGTGCAGAAGAAAACGATAGGTATACAGAAAACTGCTGGATGTAACCCTCCAAGGCGCAATTTCTGGAAGAAAAACAGACTCCATTTGCATTCATTCACCAACAGATTAATACAAACATCTCAATAAAACAGAAATAAATAATATCTTTAACCCATAAAGTCCCAAACATCCACTGACGACCAAAAGCATCTACTGATCTAAAATGTGTAATACCTTCTGGACCACTAAACCTATTAATATGCTGAATATTTTGGTGAAAAATACAGTTTGTCATCTTTTCATGGTCATCAGATATGACCCATTTGGACGTTCAGAGGCTCCGTAGTTACCATGGAAACACTATCATCTTCTACAACATTGATTGGAGTTTGACAAATGACAGTGGATGGAGACACTTGTTTTTATGTTCAGTTAATGAGATATTTTACTCAAAAGTGATATTTTCTTCAGTTTTCCTCAGTTTTTGATATAATAACACTGGGTTACAAAAAAATGTTTTTTGCAAGTTGTCTAGGTTTTTTCAACTGAATTAGGACCATTTTGCACCGCTAAATCCAAAAATGACATCTGTTTTTCTCAATCAGGTCAGGTTTTTTTTTGCTAATTTGATTTTGAAAAATTTGATCTTCTCACAAAATATAATAATTAATACCAAAATAAGATTGGTAAGCACACTTGATGAAACTTGTGACTTGATTCCTGTTAGGTTACAATGGTTGTAGCAGAATACGTCAGGCTTATTTTTACAAGATCTTCTAGTCGAAGCCATTTCATTCACCTGTAATATTAAAAAAACAATCATAAATTGGCAAAAGTAAAATCTTCAGAACTCGTTTATTGCAAGAAATATGAAAGAATTTTGTATCATATGATGTGAAAATGCCCATAATGTAAGCAAACATGTTAAAAAGCCAATATGTAGCATAGTTGAGAAAGTTGACCTGATTGAGAAAAATTAATGTGATTTTTGGATTCAGCACACCAAAATATCCTAAATCAGCTCAAAAAACTTCAACAATAAATTTGTGTTGACCAGTGTAATCTTCAACTTTAACCCTGTAAAGCCTGAAACATTAAATCATTGAGAGAAATTTCCAGTTCTTTGAAACTGGAGCCTCTATTGGTTTTCTGAACAACCAAGATTCATGAAACGGCGCCCAGAGTCTAGTGGTTATGAGGCGAGGGTGGAAATGGTCGCTTTTCAAAATAAAATCCTTGCAAGGCTAATGGAAAAAAAATTGCTTTAATATTAACCACATTTTTTTTTCTTTGCGACCCAGTACTAAATGATCCACGGACCGGTACCGGACCGGGGGTTGGGGACCACTGATGTATACAGGGTGGGGAAGCAAATTTACAATGAACATTTAGTTGTTTTTTCTCAGAAGGCACTACGTCAATTGTTTTGAAACCAAACATATATGATGTCATACTCATACCTAACACTATTATCCATACCTTTTCAGAAACTTTTGCCCATATGAGTAATCAGGAAAGCAAACGTCAAAGAGTGTGTGATTTGCTGAATGCACTCGTCACACCAAAGGAGATTTCAAAAATAGCTGGAGTGTCCATAAGACTGTTTATAATGGAAAGAAGAGAATGACTATGAGCAAAACTATTACGAGAAAGTCTGGAAGTGGAGGAAGCAACAACAACGTACCAATAGCTTTTATTAAAGCTCTCCAAATCCAAATCCTAAGGATCCAACCAAATCCATGAGGAACAAAAATGGCAATTGAACTTGAGGTAGACAAACAAGACCATTAGAAATGCAGTAAAATATGATTTGAAGTTTAAATCTTACACAAGAACACCAAAACACTTGTTGACAACAGCAACAATCCAACTTTAGCAATTTTTGGGAATCATGTTTATGGCCGCCTTCTAGCCCAGATCTAAACCCTCTGGATTCTGCTATTTGGGGCGTTTTAGAACATGCTACCAATAGAACATCACACAGCGATGTCGACTTTCTTAAAGATACTATTAAAGAAGAATGGAAGAAGTTGTCACCCGAATATTTGAGGAACACTTGCGCAAGTTTCAGGAAGCGTGTGAAGGCAGTTATTGAGAAAGGAGGAGGACACATAGAATAAAACATTTTCTATTATGTCAATTTTCTTGTGGCAAATAAATTCTCATGACTTTCCAATAAACTAATTGGTCATACCCCTGTCTCTTCAATCCCTGCCTCAAAATATTGTAAATTTTGCTTCCCCACCCTGTACAACACACCTTTGTAATGAAAAGATTAAGTCAGTAACCTAAGTGACAGTAATATATAAAAGTACAATAAACCCCCTGACTTGGCCTGTCCTCAGTGATAAGCCCATGATCAAAGGCAGGTCTGCATCCCATCTGAACCGTACCTGGAGTACAGGTACGCCATGAGGCCCAGAGGAGAGCCCACTTGCAGGGGTGCTCTTTCCGCTGCGGCTCCCGAAGCTCAGAACAGAAGGGTCCTCGGAGGATGGAGGTCCAGAGGCCAGGTCCACAGACAGCCAATGACGGCAGTAATGACGCTCCAAACCCCCACTGGTCCACAGTCAGTATCTGCAAAATACCAGGAAGAAGATCACAGAAGAGCTGAGCTGAACTACTGGGAATTGCATGAGGGAAAAAAAAAAACAAAAAAAAAACAGTGTGATGTGGTGGTGATGTGCTCAGTACCTCAAGGTATTTCTTCACACAATCCAAAAATAACACTTTGGATCGGAGTTCTTCCAGCTGGGATTTGAGTTTGCTCAGCATGGGTTTACTCTCACACCTTTGGAAAAAAAAAGGGTTTTATAGTTACAGTGGAGTTACATTCATCATCTTCAATCGTGGAAAAAATTATTAGACCACCCTTTGTTTTCTCCAATTTCTTGCTCATTTTAATGCTGGTTCAACTAAAGGTACATTTGTTGGACAAATATAATGATAACAACAAAAACAGCTCATAGTAGTTTAATTTCAGAGCTGATATCTGAATATCCGGAACTTCAATCAACATCTACTGTATCATTGTTTAAAAAGCATCTGAAAAGGACTTTAATTCACGCAAAAACATAAGGCTATACATCATTTGATTTGTATTTGATGATTTGTAATGTGATTTACATTTTTACAGTTTTTACTGTAGTTTATTAATTCAGTTATATTGTATTTTTAATTCTTTTGTCCTTTTTTCTCGTGTATTGTTCATTTCTGGGGAGGTATTCATATAAGCCTTTCTCCTGTTTTATGATGTGCAAATAATAAAGAAATAAACAAATGAATAAATAAATATCCATTTTATGTTTTCTTGATAATAACCAAAATCACTTCAGTTCTTACATTAATATCTATGGGATTGTACTGACAAAAAACAGCGCTTTTAGACATTCCATGTTTTCTTTTGTGTCTGTTTTAGTCACATGATACACACAGGAGTTAGGACTGGATTGCATAACCATTGTTTTTGATGACTTTGATGGTCTAATAATTTTTTCCATGACTGTATATCAGTGATTCTCAACTGGTGGGTCGCGAACCTGTTTTCAGTGGGTTATGGGCTTTTGTCTGGGCAAAAATTATGTTACGAAACCAATCCTGTGTTTTATTTTTTATGAAGTGCTGCCCATTCACACTCCCCAACAGTAGGGGGCGGTAATGCACTGTAATACTAATTAACACCAGACATTTCACAGCATAAAAGAAGACCTAAAGGTATGTATTTACAGTATTTATGGAAAAAAAATATTAGACCACCCCTTGTTTTCTTATATTTCTTGTTCATTTTAATGCCCGGTACAACTAAAGGTACATTTGTTTGGACAAATAATAATAACAACAACAAAAATAACTCATAATAGTTTAATTTCAGAGCTGATATCTATGCATTTTCCATGTTTTCTTGATAATAACCAAAATTATTTCAGTTCTTGCATCAATATCTGTGTCATTGTACTGACAAAAACAGTGCTTTTAGGCATTTCATGTTTTCTTTTTCTGTCTGTTTTAGTCACACGATACACACAGGAGTTAGGACTGGATTGCATAACCATTGTTTTTGATGACTTTGATGGACTAATAATTTCCATTACTGTATCTCAGTGATTCTCAACTGGTGGGTCGCAAACCTGTTTTCAGTGGGTCATGGGCTTTTGTCTGGGCAAAAAATTATGTTATGAAACCAATCTTGTGTTTTATGTTTTTACGGAGCTGAGTGCTGCCCATTCACACTCCCCATCAGTAGGGGGCGGTAATGCACTGTAATACTAATTAACACCAGACATTTCACAGCATAAAAGAAAACCCAACACATTGTATTCATATCATGGTGAAATTCAGGTATGACAATGACCACATCAAATATGGTTTTTAGAAGTCGGGTTTTCCTGATTTTTAAAAAATGTAGTCAGCTGGGCTGATATTTACAGCCCATTTTTGAGGCAGATTTTTTTTTTTTTTTTTTAAAGCACACTGACCATACAACTGAAACACTCAGATAATTGGGATTTTTATGCAGCGATATAAATGAAATTATTAAAGTACACATAGTAGTCTTTTAACATTTATGGAACTTCAAGTGCTGCCCACATAGTGCCGGATCAAATATCTGATAACATTTTTACTACTCACCAAATATCGACTTGCCAAAAAAATTAAAAATTAAGGTCAATATTGAAAACATCAATATATCAGCCACTAGTGGTTTACATACACTGAGGACAAAAACCTCAGTATGACTTTATGTACAGTTTGTTGTTTGCTCTGTTTTTTTTTATTTTTTATTTTATTTTTCTACGGTGCTAGCTGCGTTTAATTCACACCATTGCTCACTTAAGATTTCTTTAATGACCATTCAGTACTGCACTTGTATTATATTGAGGAAACTTCAATAAAAGATCTTCATCAAAAAAAACTAAACAAAACTCAGTATGTTTAACTCTTGAATAAGTGTCTGAATGAACTTTTAATTTTTAACCGAGTGCAAATTTTAGTTTTGGTTCAAATGGACCTAATTTAGTGTTCAAGGGAATATTTCTATATTTATCGTCGCCACCTGCTGGTCAGTTTGGTTTATCAATTAAACTTCAATTTGTGCATTTAAAAGGATTTATAAATCCACTATAAAACAAAATATAGAACATTATAGAAGCACGCATAAATTAGATATTATTGTAGTTAATTGGTTATCATGATAAGAAGATATTATATTTACTGATCATTGTGTTTGGAGTAACTATTTAAAATGCATATAAATTTAAAGTTCACTTTAAAATGGTTGATTATGCAAATCTGATTGTGTGTGAGTGACTAAAAAGTGTATATGAATGGTTTGTGGGATGTTTTGTGTTATTGTA
Organism: Sphaeramia orbicularis; assembly: GCF_902148855.1. Taxonomy (NCBI): domain Eukaryota; kingdom Metazoa; phylum Chordata; class Actinopteri; order Kurtiformes; family Apogonidae; genus Sphaeramia; species Sphaeramia orbicularis. Next base: position 8,865,449 of record NC_043971.1, read on the forward strand.
AAAAATATACAGAGGAAAATGTGTGTTAACAAAGCAAAGGAAGCAGATGTAGTTTGATTATTAGTTTGTAAAAAGGGGGTGGGAGTCAATAAGTTCTACTTCTGCACACTCCTTTTCGAGCGCAAAAAATTGTTTTTATTTATTTTTGACCATGTATGATTGTTATCTGATGATTCTATGTGCTCGCAATAAAACTACTACTACTGCTACTACTACTAATACTACTACTACTGCTGCTGCTGCTACTATTACTGCTGTACTACTACTACTACTACTGCTACTACTACTGCCTACTACTACTGCTACTATACTATATACTACTACTGCTGCTGCTTGCCTACTAATACTACTACTACTGCTGCTGCTGCTACTATTACTGCTGCTACTACTGCTACTACTACTGCTACTACTACTGCTGCTACTACTGCTACTACTACTGCTACTACTACTGCTACTACTGCTACTACTACTACTACTACTACTACTGCTGCTGCTGCTACTAATACTACTACTACTGCTACTATTACTGCTGCTACTACTACTACTACTGCTACTACTACTAATACTACTACTACTGCTGCTGCTGCTACTATTACTGCTGCTACTACTGCTACTACTACTGCTACTACTACTAATACTACTACTACTGCTGCTGCTGCTACTAATACTACTACTACTGCTACTATTACTGCTGCTACTACTACTACTACTGCTACTACTACTAATACTACTACTACTGCTGCTGCTACTATTACTGCTGCTACTACTGCTACTACTACTGCTACTACTACTACTACTACTACTGCTGCTGCTGCTACTAATACTACTACTACTG
>NC_043971.1:8871283-8876872 GCF_902148855.1 Sphaeramia orbicularis
TACTATAAGAAAGTGGAAGTGTTTGGGAACGACAGCAACTCAGCCATGAAGTGGTAGGCCACGTAAACTGACGGAGCGGGGTCAGCGGATGCTGAGGCGCATAGTGCGAAGAGGTCGCCAACTTTCTGCAGAGTCAATCACTACAGACCTCCAAACTTCATGTGGCCTTCAGATTAGCTCAAGAACAGCACGCAGAGAGCTTCATGGAATGGGTTTCCTTGGGCGAGCAGCTGCATCCAAACCATACATCAGCAAGTGCAATGCAAAGCGGTGGATGCAGTGGTGTAAAGCACGCCGCCGCTGGACTCTAGAGCAGTGGAGGCGCCTTCTCTGGAGTGACCAATCGCACTTCTCCATCTGGCAATCTGATGGACGGGTCTGGGTCTGGCGGTCACCAGGAGAACGATACTTGTGGGAGCGCATTGTGCCAAGTGTAAAGTTTGGTGGAGGGGGGATTATGGTGTGGGGTTGTTTTTCAGGAGCTGGGCTTGGCCCCTTAGTTCCAGTGAAAGGAACTGGGAATGCTTCAGCATACCAAGACATTTTGGACAATTCCATGCTCCCAACTTTGTGGGAACAGTTTGGAGCTGGCCCCTTCCTCTTCCAACATGACTGTGCACCAGTTCACAAAGCAAGGTCCACAAAGACATGGATGACAGAGTCTGGTGTGGATGAACTGGACTGGCCTGCACACAGTCCTGACCTCAACCCCATAGAACACCTTTGGGATGAATTAGAGCCAGGCCTTCTGTCCAACATCAGTGTGGGACCTCACAAATGTGCTTCTGGAAGAATGGTCCAAAATTCCCATGAACACACTCCTAAACCTTGTGGACAGCCTTCCCAGAAGAGTTGAAGCTGTTATAGCTGCAAAGGGTGGACCCACGTCAGATTGAACCCCATCGACTAGGAATGGGATGGCACTGAAATTCATATGCGAGTCAAGGCAGGTGAGTGAATACTTTTGGCAATATAGTGTATGTTGTGTCTATGTGGTTCCCTGTGTATGGGTACATGTTTGTGTAAATGTATAATTTGAAATTAAAAAAAAAAAAAAAAAAAAAAATATATATATATATATATATATATATATTGACTAAGATTCTCATAATTCATGCATGAAAGGGTTAACAATTATAAAAAAAAAAAAGCCTCCAAACCTTTATTTTTCTCTCTTGTTGAAGCAGCTTCTGGTAAAAATTCCTGGTTTTCTTTAGATTCCTTGTTTCAATCACCAGTTGCTGCTGCAGTTCCTGTTCAAAGAGAATCACACAAAATAATACAAAGGCCTCAAATAAAAAAACGTGTCGGTGAAAGACGCCTTTGGGTGTTTCCAGCATGTATAGGACAGTTTTTTTAGCGCGCTTCACTGTGGCAACCGAATGCAACAGACCTTTTGAAGTGAAATGAGCGAGAAGTCGCAGCACACACGGCTCCTTAGGTGTGTTATTAGCGGTGACGAAGCCTGTGAAGGAGCAGTGGTGCCATCAAAGTGTGCAAACACAAAGACTGTTCATTAATATTCTTTTGCAAATGATAATAACTTCCTCTGCCAAGGGCCAAGTTCAACACATCAATATTCAGATCCAGTTCGGTGAGAATAATATGCCAATTATCTTAAAGTCCCCCACATGTTCTTGTCCTATTTACCCCAAAGCCTGACCGTGCCCTACTTCATTACAGACAGGAAAATAATTCCAACACTTATTCATTCATATGCGACCCGATGAAGGAGTGAGTCAAACTAGAAAGAAAAAAGCATTTAATACATACTAAAAACACGGATGTAAGGATTAAAAATAGGACCAATAGCCCTGTATAGTCACCGGCATGTTCTATCAATAACACTGGTCAACAACAAATTTATTAAGTTTTTTGAGCTGATTTAGGATAATTTTGGTGTGCTGAATCCAAAAATCACATTAATTTTGCTCAATCAGGTCAACTTTCTCAACTATGCTACATATTGGCTTTTTAACATTTTTGCTTACATTTGGGCATTTCACATCATATGATACAAAATTCTTCATGTTTCTTGCAATAAACGAGTTCTGAAGATTTTACTTTTGCCAATTTATGATTAATGTTTTTTTTTAATATTACAGGAGAATGAAATGGCTTCGACTAGAAGATCTTGCAAAAATAAGCCTGACGTATTCTGCTACATCTGCGGTGAATACACCATTGTACCTAACAGGAATCCTGTTAGAAAATGATTTTTTTTCTCTTAAAACCTATTTTGGGTGAGAACTATCTAAAAAATCAACTGATAAAGTCACAAAAATGTAATCAATTTTGTGAGAAGATCAAATTTTTCAAAATCAAATTAACAAAAAAAACTGACCTGATTGAGAAAAACAGATGTCATTTTTGGATTTAGCGGTGCAAAATGGTCCTAATTCAGTTGAAAAAAATCTAGACAACTTGCAAAAAACATTTTTTTGTAACCAAGTGTAATCAATAACAAGTGAAAAATTATCTTCAAACAGAAATCTCCATAGAGCGGTCAATGTCAAACTCATTTTAGTTCAGGGGCCACATTCAGCCTAATATGATCTAAAGTGGGCCGGACCAGTAAAATAATATATATAATAGGATGAGAACTTATAAATAATGTCAACTCCAAAGTTTTTTTCTCTGTTTTTGAGTGAAAAAAAGTCAAATTCCATAATGAAAATGTTTACGTCTACGAACCGTACTTGAACGTAACATGAACAAATATGAACCTGAAAATTCTTTAAAAAAATAACAATAATAATAAGTGCAATTTTAACAATATTATGCCTTAGTTTATCATTTATACATTTATTCATCACAACTTACAGATCTCAGTGGATCTACAAATACACACAACATTTAATAAAATGCAGAATATTGTTAAAATTCCACATACTTCTCTTCAGAAATTTCAGGTTATTCACATTTTTTGTAAAAGGCTATTCTGTAAATGTAAATATTTTTGTGTAATTTTACTTTTTTTAACACTACAACAAAGAGAAAAAATTGTAATTTTCATTATTTATAGGTTATTATGATGGTGTTTTACTGGTCTGACCCACTTGACATTAAATTGACCTAAAATGATTCTAACATCCTTGATCGTGAATATCATCAGTGTAATTTCTGCATTTCACAAATTCATCCCAGGGGCCAGATCGGACCCCTTGGCGGGCCGGATTTGGCCCCTGGGCCACATGTTTGACACCTGTGCCATAGAGGATTGGGAGCGAATCTGTCTTTTAGCCCAAACAAAAACAATTTACACCAGGTTTAGACTAGGGCCCGACCGATACGGGATTTTCGGGGCTGATGACGATACTGATACTGGAGGCTAAAAAAAAGCCAATATCCATTATATCGGCCGATATCCGATATTGGCCGATAACCAATATATTGGCCGATATATGAAATAAGAACACTGATCTACACAGGATATTATAATCTTGTATTAGATAATTGTGGACAGGTGGATCAACAGTTGCATAAATCTTTGTTTATCTCACAAATATAATTTACACAACTTTAAACCTCTGTGTAATAGTCTGATATCAGACTAGTGTGTGACCTGTGGGGAACCACGGGTTGTAGATGTGGTAGTTTTTAGTTTTAAAGTCAGAACTAAACATGGAGAATCAGCGTTCAGTTTCTATGCTCTGTATATCTGGAACAAACTACCAGAAAATATCAGGTCTGCTGAGAGTCTGAGTTCTTTTAAGTCAAGGTTAAAGACTCACCTGTTCACTGCTGCCTCTGACTAAAAGGCTTTTGACTTTTTAAATTTTACATTCTCTCTCGAAACTCTGCACTGCAACTGTTACTTTAATATGTGTGTTTTTATATTTTTGGATTTTATGTGTTGTGTTCTTACTTGTTGTTTTTAATCACCTTTTACATGTTTCTTCTTATAATGTTTTAAATGTGTTTCTTTTATTTCAGTGTCCTGTGTAAAGCACCTTGAATTGCCTTGTTGCTGAAATGTGCTATACAAATAAACTAGCCTTGCCTTTTTATGCTGGGGACAGTAGACTTTTGAAGAAGATGTGAGTCTATATTTTATAAGTAGCAGTGACATATAAACTGTTTGGTAAATCATTCTTTAAGATGTAAGTGACACCTACCTTTAATGAGTCCAACTACAAAGCAAATTATGTAATCACAAAACAAATATGACTGACCACAAACTTATGTTTTCAATCACAAATTTGGATGTGTCTGCCTCACAGCACTACAACTTCCCATGTAGACTAAGGACTAAACTGAGCATGTGCAGAGTGAATAAGGCAAGTTCTAAGTTGATCCTGATTGGAGCAATTGCAAGAGTTACAACTGACCCGTGTTACAACTGTCCCCAGTCTCCCCCACACTATTAACACCAAGGCGTGCCTGCAGAATGAAACTGTGAGGGAGACAGGAAGTGAACGGACAGGGGTGTATGTGTGTGTGTGTGGGGTTTGTGGTCCATCCTTGTCAGAATGGGGGGTATCGGTCCGTGTGTGTGTGTGGGGGGGGTGATAGCGTGATTGTCCGAACAGAAGTGAAAGTGAAACTGAGAGGCTTCACTGCTCCTCTAACTCTCTGGGCAACACACACACGCACACACACACACACACACAGGAGAGTGAGTGTCACAGCGAGTGACAGAATGTCCGCAGCAAAAAAGTTAATAAATCGGCTACATATGGCCGATGTTGATTAATTGGAGATAAGCTATAATCGGCCCAATTAATCTGCCAGCCGATTAATTGGTCGGGCTCTAGTTTAGACTATTAGAGTACAAACGGTTATTTAGAGCATATGTCACCCCTGTAAAACTACATTGTTTTAATCCCAACATTCCTGATATTTGTACTAAATGTAGTTAGGAAATAGGGCCTTTCATTGTATGTGAGAAACTTCAGAATTTTTGGAAAGAGACTTACATTTTTTTTTGTTTTAGTTTTTTTTTTTGTTTGTTTATTTGGAATATGCAACAAGGCAAAGTAATCTTACTTAGTCCTTAGAAATAAAATAGATAGTAAGATGTTATGGAAGAAAACAAAAAAACAAAACATACATATACATGACTTCATTTGCACATTCAAAAAGGAGTGGGAGGAAGTATAACCTAAATTAATTAAATTAATTTAAAGATTTCTAGAATGTATTATCCCTGTGAACTCAAAATTGGGTATTTTGCACATCTTCTCTGAGCAGTTTGAAGTCATCGGAAGAAAAAGGAATCTGTAAAATTTGTGTTTTTACAAGCCAAATGAATTATTACCTCCGCCAAGGAGGTTATGTTTTGTTGGCATTGGTTTGTCTGTTTGTTAGCAAGATAACTCACAAAATTATGGACGGATTTGGATGAAAATTTCAGGACATGTTGAGAATGGCACAAGGAACAAATGATTAAATTTTGGTGGTGATCGGGGGTGGGGGGCCACTGATCTGCCTTGGCGGAGGTCTGTGCTCTACGAGTGCTTTTCTAGAAAAGACAGCGCATATCATATCAAGATTGAGTTGAGAGAGAGACAGACAGACAGACAGAGAGAGAGAGAGAGAGAGGAGACAGAGAGAGAGAGACAGAGATGGAGAGAGCTAAAATATCTA